>NC_061827.1:10164750-10187250 GCF_019202785.1 Penaeus chinensis | reverse complement strand
CTTTTGTATTGCTGTATACCTATGAATACATTCTAATTTTTAATATCATCCAAGAGCTACAAAAATTCAATCAAGTTTATTCTCTACTTATAAGATAAAAAAAAAAAAAACAGCAAATTTTGAATAATGATTTCATACCAGTACCATGATACCATATCAACCTTGAACTTAAAAGAAGTAAAAAAAAAAAAAAAAAAGAAAAAAAAAATGTTTAGCATAACAACAGCAGGTTCACCTGTATGTCCATGGGGTAGAAGTATCGTCGGAGACTGACGATGATCTCGAAGACCGCAACTCTCACTTATCTGGTTGAGGTCAGCAATCATCTTGTCCCAATCCGTTTTATCTTCTGGTGGGCCATAAATAACATGCCTTAAGCCTTACAAACTCTACATTCTATTCACACCCCAGACAGAGGGGATGTTTCTAATAATTGAAATATAAGGGTTTAATATTTCATAAGTATTAAAATGATAAAATCTTTGCAAAGGCTGATATGATTTATGCCTTTGCAGTGATATTACCAAAGATAATACTCAGCATATTCTCATGCATTCCCAGGACTTATTACAATAGAAACTATATTTTACACACTAAAAAAGGTCTTAAAATCATATTAAGCAGATTGAAAAATATCAAAATGATAGAGAAAATTTTCTGCAAAAGAAAAAAAGAATCTATCATATATTAAAACAACAAATCATGGCAAAATCTAAATCACAGAATCATAGAATGAAAAAAAGTGTTTTTTAGGTTTATGCATTCTACTATACCAACACAAGCACAAGCTGCACATGAATATACTGCAAAGGGTTAAATAAGCATTTAAAAGCAATAACATATACCAATAATTGTCTTCTGTCATCTGTAACTCTGTATGTCATACAACGGCAACAACAATGAACCTGAACTGCAAGAAACCCTTAACAATTCATTAAAGATGAATGAAGACAATATCCAGAAGCCATACCACTGGTAACTGGCATAAATATCCATATGACCAATTCGCATACCTGACTGCCCACTATCAATTGACGGTGGGGGAGACGGAGAACGCCAAGCGTCTCTGACTTCTTCCTCTGTTCTTGTTGATCCCTCTACACCATCTGCATCACCTGCATTGCTAATGCTAACTTCTTCACGGCCATCGACTCCAGCTCTTCGTCTGACTGTACTGCCACAATCTGGAAAGACAGTATGTGTAAAATGTTTTACAACATGCCAAATACATACTTTGTATTAGTATATGGTATGTGATAATTTATGCAATGACAGACTGATCTTTACCTTAACCTTATTAAAAAATTAATTTAAATGTTGAAATTCTTTAAAAGAAGAAATACAATTTAAATGTACCATATGAAAGAAACTGGATTCCTTATAAAAGACATGATTTTTCTATACACATATCTCTCCACAAAATAAAATAATACATTCATAAAGGGCGAAGCAAGGGAGGAAAACGCAAACACATAACATCCTGTCTCTACTTTTGTAAGACATTCATAATCAAGCCAGATCCCTACCTGATCTAAAGACAATATCAGATCCAGAATCCCTTTTAGATAATGCTGGAGTAGAGCCAGGAGGAGGAGGGTCCATGCCAGAACTGTCCCAGGACTCTACTGCCGAGTCCACAGATGGGATTGCAGGACCAAAACGTCCCATCCAGTCTTCTCGTGTCAGCTCTTCACTTGGAACACCTATGCAGGGTTTGGTGTTAGGAGGCAGTTAATTGACAACCTTTATGAATATTTTCCGCCTTATTATTATGAATAAGTCACTTTAACTTATGCGTTAAAACAGTATATAATGAGGAGTTTAATTCCTTTTTATTTAGATATATGCTGGTAAGTAATTGTTAATAAGGTTCCGAAAAATGATCACAGCACAAATAAACATTTTTTTCTTTATAAAGGGAGTGCATCAGCTTAGAAATAAATACCTGAATCCCTAGGCCGTGAAATCTTCAATGTGACTGTATCACCAGAATTCTGGAGCATCAATATAGCTTCACTGAGAGGCTTCCCTCGTAGAGAGGCACCATTAATTGCAAGAAGGCGATCACCTATATGTATGGCACCAGTTCGGTCTGCTAACCCACCTGTACAAACATGTGATGGTCATAAACAAACTGATGGTAAGAAATATATATATGCCCTGATTTTTTTTTTTCCAGAAAATAATTATTCATAAAAGTAAAACACTCAAAGTCTGTTGGGAAAGTACTATGTGCTCTTTATTGTTCCTTTGTAATAATAATCAATAAGATATCAACATCTTACCACTGCAGCCAACATAATAAAGATTAAAAAAAAGTGTAGTCTTAAATAAATTTTCATGCACTGGAATATTTCAAACACAAAAGAATGTGAGAATATCCTCATAGAAAAAGGAGACTCATACCTGGAGCAAGACCCGCAATGTAAATGGGATCAAACGGCTCTTCGCTTCCCGAGATGGTTATCCCAAGGGCGCCCCCGTGTCGGACCAGCTCTACTGTGTATACCACTAGACTACCGCTCTCCTCTGTGTAAGGTGTACAGTTTCTATTAGATCTGAACACTGTATTACTAATCTATTGATATATAAACTTGCACAGGATTACAAATATATAACTCTTTAAACTAAATATTGCTAAGACATGCATTACTTTCAACTTTCGTTGTACCCATATCAAAACACAGTATAGTGGACTTTTGTAATTACCATGAGATTGTCTAGTATACTTTTATAGCAAGCATACAACACAGACCTGAATACAGTTCATCTTTCTGAACTCGTAGAGTCACAATATCATCACAGCACTGAAGGATGGCCCTAGCATCCTCCAAGGTGAGGTGCTCTAATCGTGTAGAGTCAATGGCAAGGAGACGGTCGCCAGGTTGCATAGTGCCCGACCGATGGGCAGGGGAGCCACGCACGACTTCGCTGATCAAAAGGGGTTCACCGGATCCCCCTCGCCGTCCTGCTTTATTTACATGATTTGAGACCATTAGTAAGTGCCGTAAATGCTTATATTTATTCACTGGTGATTTACTAGAATATTTATGTTTTATATGAGGATTAACTGTCTAGTCTATCCTCCTTTTCATATTGTAATTAAATATTAACGATATATGTAACCAAAAAAGGTGTGATTACAAAAACACCACATGCAAAACAAATACAAGTATTTACCAGTCAGTGTAATTCCAAGGCCATTGTGTCTCTTTGCTAACTTCACTGCAAATGTTCCAGAGGAAGGAACAACTGAATCAGCAACGTCAAACTCGACATCAAGGGTAACAGTTGGCCGAGAATTAGCAACCATCTGCGTCACTTCGCTCACTCCGAGACCAGCTACGCTACGCCCATTCACGCCCATCAGACGGTCACCTACGCATATCACACTGCACCTGTAAAGGGAAAGGAATTGTAATATTCTCGTTCCTTACTTCCTTAAAGTTATAAGAGAAAACTAAGTATAACTTGTCTTACATACATACATACATACATACATACATACATATATATATATATATATATATATATATATATATATATATAGAGAGAGAGAGAGAGAGAGAGAGAGAAAGAGAGAGAGTGAGAGTATCATATATAAATACATAATACATATATACTTACATATATACATATATACATACACACACACACACACACACACACACACACACACACATACATACATATATATATATATATATATATATATATATATATATGTATATACACACACGTGTGTGTGTGTGTGTGTGTGTGTGTGTGTGTGTGTGTGTGTGTGTGTGTGTGTGTGTGTGTGTGTGTGTGTGTGTATGTGTGTGTGTGTGTGTGTGTGTGTGTGTGTGTGTGTGTGTGTGTGTGTGTGTGTGTGTGTGTGTGTGTGTGTGTGTGTGTGTGTGTGTGTGTGTGTAAGTTCAGGAAACACGTCTATAAAACCCTACAAACGAATTACACTGAACGATGGCATTCACTGCTTACTTGTCTGCCGGTCCACCAGGATCTATGGCTGCGATGACTGGCAGCGAAGTGTCCGGGTCTGAAGGATGAGGTGGAGGCCGGAACACTATCCCGTAGCCTCGTCCTTCAACTACGAGGGTGACGGTCAGACACTCCTGATGACACACTCCAACTCCACCCACGCTGCCTCCGGTGGTGTGGGACGAGACGGATCCTGTGTATGGGAAAAGATATGCTTCAGCGTCCAAAGTTTATATGTAAAGTAGGGAGAGGGGAGTAAGTGTGTGAATCTAAATCTAGTAATAAAATCGGGAGATAATATACAGACCAAAAGTTCGGCCAATCACCTGTTTCCGTGCGGTCATTGGGTCTGGTGCGGCGGTTGACCCTTCGCGCGGCCGCTGACCTAGGTCGCTGCGAAGCCAACGTATTATAGCTCGACCCCCCGGACATGTAGCCCCCGCTGCCGCCGCCGCTCATGTAGCCGCTGCTGCTTCCTGCGATGCCATATAGGTGTGGGAATGCCACGCCCCCGCCTGTAATACAGAATTTCTCCGTCTGGTTTCTGGATCTTTGCTCGGAATAAAAGAATGCACAAGCATGCACACACACGCTTACATGCACGGTTTGTCTCTCTCCTTCCTCTCACTCTTATCTCTCTTTCTAGCTCATTCCTCTCCTACCTTCCTTTTCTCCCGGCTCCTGTACATCCCTACATCCCTCCATTCTTTCCAAAATCTCTCTCTCCTCATTTCCCTTCATGGTATCTTCATAGCGAAAGCGATGTATCTGATTAAATCTTCAATAAAATGTATTTGAGCGCCAAATGCATAGTTTGTGCTTTGAAGTTTTCTATTCTCCTTCATACGCTTTTCTTGCATTTTTTCACAATTAATTTATTCTACCATCCATAATTCTTTCCTTCCATTCTTCCTTACCCTTAACTTCCCTCCCTCCTTCACTCCCCATGCCTTGCCTCCCACCCCCCCTTGCCTCCTGCCCTCTTTCCCTCCCTTCATCTCTCCCTCCATCCATCCATCCCACTCACCCTCCTTCCCTCTTTCTCTCCCTTCTTCCCTTCCAGCCTCCCTAACTCCCTCCCTCCTTCCCTTCTTCCCATCCTTCCTCTCTCTCACCCTTCATCTCCATCCCTCCCACTCACCCTCCATCCCTCCCTCTCACCCTCCATCCCTCCCTCTCACCCTCCATCCCTCCCTCTCACCCTCCATCCCTCCCACTCACCCTCCATCCCTCCCTCTCACGCTAAATCTCACCTCTCCTGAAGGTCATTCTGGGCTGAGAGGCCGGAGTCGGGATGATCTCGAGAGTAATGTGTGAACCCGATGCTGTTTTCAGTAACTGCGCAGCTTCAGCAACAGTCAGCTGATCCAGTCTTGTTCCATCGATGGCTGCCACTATGTCGTTCACGCAGAGAGCACCGCATCTGTTGGTATTTGTGGACAGATTGTATGTAACTGATGTCATATTTCGCCTGTGATTAATGTCATGTTTCACCTGTCATCATCATCATTTTCATTATCATTATCATTATTATCATCATCAACGTCATCATTCTCATTTTCAATACAATTACCAAATTCATTCCCATTACCATTATTAATGTCATTATCATTATCATTATCATCAGCAGCAGCATTATCATTATCATCAGTATTATTATTATTATCTGCATCGTTATTATCGGTATTAAACTATTCAAAAATAGTTATTATTACCAACAATATTGTTATCACCGCCATAATTATTAAAACTAAATTCATATGTGCAGTTACCGGTAAAATATTTTTTACCTTAAATTTACACTTACTGCCTATCTTAACTGAAAGTCGAAAATTTTGAAAGTATCTGTAATTTACTTGGATAATCTATAATTTAATCCTGGTATACTGTTTTCTGAAACTTGATGAGGTATACCCCTAGATTTCTGCCTACAATCGATTGCCTTCCGATCCAGTCGTAATAATAGGTCACATTACTTATTACACCTTTTATTCATCAAATTTATATGTATACTGTTCCTCAATAACGCGTGAATTTACCATAAAAACTATGTTTTGATCCTACCACTGACATTTTCTTATCGAAGTAAGATATTCTACTGTGGCTGAATACCTTTCGAGAAAGTTATATATATATATATATATATATATATATATATATATATATATATATATATATATATGTATGCATATGTGTGTGTGTGTGTATATATATATATATATATATATATATGTGTGTGTGTGTGTGTGTATATGTGTGTATATATATATGTATATGTGTGTTTATATATATATATATATATACACACACACACACAATCGTTTCCAGTCGAAATAATACGCGAATTTACCCCCGTGGACCAAAAAAAGAAGTCGTTCAAATGGGCTTAAGACACCCCCCCTTTTTTTTTCTTCAAAAGTAGTCTGTTAAAACAAGAAAAAGAAAAAAACTATTCCTGAGCACATACCTCTCGGCGATGCTGGCCGTCCTAATCGTCTCGATGATGATGGCGTTGGGGTCTGGGTGTGCGTGCGTGAGGGTGATGCCCAAGGACGTCCCCGGGGCACGTTCGATCTCCACGAGCAACGGCCCGCCCGACGATCGCACGTTCTCCATCACCGACACGTCATACCTGCGAAGGAAGGGGGGGGGGGGTTGAAGGAAAGTATTTTGGGGGAATCCTGATTGTAATATTTTTAAAAATCAGTCATATTTCAGATTAAAAGTGGAAGTATTTGCATTGGTATCATATGGATCTCTCATTATGTCTAGTTATTAGCATTATTATTATCATCATCATCATCATCATCATCATCATCATCATCATCATCATCATCATCATCATCATCATCATCATCATCATCATCACCATCACCATCACCATAATTATAATAATAATAACAATTATTATTACTATCATTATCACTATTTCTATCATTATCATTACCATTTATGATGATTTTAATGTCTATGCATAGTGAAACAGAAACAGCTGACCAAGCACATTTTTTACATTGTCCCCAAGGCAACTTACTCGACGGTGAGCGTGGCAGAGCGCTCGATCCGGCGGAGTGTTTCCTGGGCTTCGGTGAGAGAGCACCGCGTGAGGTCTCGGCCGTCCACTGTCACCAGGCGGTCCCCGGCTTTGATTGTGCCCTCCCTGCGTGGAAGAGAAGACAGAATGTTGGAATAAATAGATAAAAACGGAATTAAAGCGATTATTTTCTTTATGACGCATATACTGAAGAACCAACAGCAAAACGGGTAATTTCAGAAACAAAATAGCATATGGATAACTAGTGCAAACTAAGCAATGAGTAAATCAAATTAGAAAATGGGTAATTGTTTATGAAACTAAGTCCTATTACTCCAGTTAATAACCTTGGGAACACTCCTGGGAATCCACAAAGCTGTATGAAGCTAATATCCTTTGCAACCGGACAGTCGAAATTTCCGTGTTAGAAATAGAGCGACACATTAAAAATATGGTGCTATTTAAAGTTACAGTAACTGACTTTACAAAGGCAGTTTATACAGGGTTATCGCGCAGGTAATTTGTCCATTATATATACTTATTCCAGAAAATGCTCCACATAATACAAATAACCGACAAACCTATTTCGAAACAGAAAATCTTAAAGAAACAAACAATCTTGCGAAACTCACCTGTCAGCGGGTCCCCCTGGCCTGACGTGGGTGATGACGAGCGGGCGGGTCTTCGTAGCATCGTGGGACGAACCGCCTCGAACCGTGAACCCGAAGCTTCCTTCCTCCTTCTCTAACACCACGTCCACTGTTCGGCCCAACACGCACCCGCTCCCTTGCACCGCTGGGGGAAGAGGAGAGAGGACGGTTGAAATAGAATTATCGGTGTCTTGAGAGAGAGAGAGAGAGAGAGAGAGAGAGAGAGAGAGAGAGAGAGAGAGAGAGAGAGAGAGAGAGAGAGAGAGAGAGAGAGAGAGAGAGAGAGAGAGAGAATAAGCGAGCGAGCGAGCGAGATCTAGGGCATGAATACAGTAGAAGGACCCGTTATATCCAGCGTTCCCAGAGCTAATTATGAACAGTAGAGAGGAGGGGGAGAGGAGGTGAAGAGAGGCAACCGTTTCACTCATTAAGGTCCAGCTGGCAAGGCACTAATGGTTTGACACAACGTTGGTGGAAGCCGCATGTTGGCACCGCATGCGGAGCACATATTCAGCAGTTTAAAATTCTCCAAACAAAGCCACCACGTGAACTGTTTAACGTTTAGCGTGTTAAATCTACAACATAAAAGAAATTATCACAAAATGCCACAAGGACAGTGTCATCAAAGTTGGTTCATCGTAACCTGCACTTTTTACCATTGTCCTGCTTATATTAGTGTGGCTTGAAAATGGCTGTGACCAGAAACTGTGGCGATTGAAGAATAACTATGTGGTTGATAAAGAGATTCTGTGTAGTGAAGAGGAATTGTATAGTATATGACGAAACATTTTGGCAGATGAAGAGATACTATTAGTAGATGAAAAGGGACTAACTGTCTGGTAGACGAAGAGGATCGGTATGCTAACCGGCGAGGAACTGTCAGGTAAACGAAAAAAATATATATAGAATAAAAATGAAAGAATGAGAGAGAGAGAGAGAGAGAGCAATACATATTATATAGAAACGGACTGTCTGGTAGATGAATAAGAACTGCATCTTTTATAAAAAAAGAAAGAAAGATTGTCTGGTAGTTGAAGAGGGATTGTATGGTTGATAAAGGAGAGCAGATGAGGAGGAACTGCACGGGAAATAAAAAGGAACAATAGTGTAGTTATAGTACGAATTTACTTTTTGGTAGGGCAGATAGTAAATACGATAAAAATGTATAAGACAGTAAAAATATGCAGCTGTCAAAGTGTCCATTTAATTCTATAAACAGTATAATAATAGAAAACCAAACATACAAAACTTTACACATCAGTGAAAAAAATATATAACCCCACTTCCGTGCGCGGACAGCAGATACCCATAAAACCAAACCAAACCCATATACATATGCATAAATTTACTTACATCCTTATTTACTCAGGTACGCACAGACATAGTCTTCAGTATAAACACGTACATCTAAACAAGTCAAAACATGCCTACGGAATCACGCAAAAACAAATAATATCCCTTCTTGCCTGCTCGCATCGTGAACCAAATAAATCCACGAATGCCAACAGACATAGCACGGTGCCAAGTAGGGAATTTTAACTGGTTTTACGACTCTTTAAGGGACGGGATGGACAGGTACATGATGCTGGCGCCCACCCACCTCTTTCTTGAACTCCATCTCCCGCCTAACATAAAATATAAACTAATTTTATCTCCCGCTCAACATTGAGGGTTATTTAACTTCATATTTCCATCAACATAGAGGATAGATTCACTTCATCTTCCAATCAGTGGGGTAAACTCACCTCACCTAACTAACAACATAGAGGGTAAATTAACTCTCCATCTCTCCATCAATATAGAATGGTTAATTCACGTCATCTCCCTACCAGCAATGGGGGAAACAAACTCACTTCATCTCCTAACCAACAGAGACGGAACATTTCACTTCATCTCCTGACCAACATAGAGAGACGAACTCAAACTCTATCCACCCAACATAGACGGGTAAACTCACACTATCTTCACAACAACATAAAGGGTACATCGGCGATGATTTATTCCTCTACACCTGTTTGTCAGCGCCGTCTCCTCGTATGTTTTGCGAGGAAGATTGTGTATATGTGGAAGACTACGGGCCCCTCTCGGTGTGTGGGTATGATTAGTGGGGTTGAGAGCTGTTTCTTATATTATGTTTTGGTACTTAGTGGTTAAGTGTGGTTGATGGTGTTTCTTACTTCAGAGAACGAGAGGGAGACACAGAGAGAAAGAAAGAGAGAGAGAAAGTGAGAAAGTGAGAGAGAGAGAGAGAGAGAGAGAGAGAGAGAGAGAGAGAGAGAGAGAGAGAGAGAGAGAGAGAGAGAGAGAGAGAGAGAGAGAGAGAGAGAGAGGGGGGGGGGGAGAAAAAGAGACAGATAGATAGATAGAGATAGATAGATAGAGATAGATAGATAGATAGATAGATAGATAGAGATAGAGAGAGAGAGAGAGAGAGAGAGAGAGAGAGAGAGAGAGAGAGAGAGAGAGAGAGAGAGAGAGAGAGAGAGAGAGAGGGAGAGAGAGAGAGAATATATATAAACTTTATTGGCTAACACATTGCCAAAGTATGGGTAAACAGCCGACTCAAAGAGTATATAACTATTTAATTAGAAATTCTTGAATCACACAGCCATGACTTCCGTTTCAATACTCCCTTTTAGAAATATTTATCCCGGCGATTTGGTAATTAACATCTTCATTAACTCAAGGCCTATGTGACAAGGGGTTACATCAAAGAAACGACTTATGGAGAATATGACAGGAGGCCAACTGTAAAAAAAAATTGTGTGTGTCTTGTCTTGTCATTTGTCGATCATCGATTTGAAACAATAAGCAAGTTGTCATCAAAGTATAAATGAATATATAAAATGGCTAATTTAAGATATGAATAAAAACAGATTTTTCGTTTCATCCCTAATGTTTCTTTATGTTTGTTATCTCTGTTTACCTTAGATCTATATGAAATGAAAATGGTAAACATCCTATTCGAATTCCTAAATAGTAAAACCGAAGGGTATTTTAAGATACTTTTCGCCGCCTCGGTTTAAATACGATTTAATTTTGGAATATAGTGTTTATAGACTTTCTCACATTTGTATGCATATTTCTACTTTAGTGCTTCGTAATATTCCTGACAAAAGAATGGAGGAAGAGGAAGAGAAGTTAATAGAAATCGAGGAACAGGGTTAAAAAAAAAAAAAAAAAAAAAAAAAAAGGGTGTAAGAGAGAGAAAGAGAAAGACGCGATTATATGTTAAATAAAATAAACGAAATAAATGTAAACATGTCTAAATAAACAAACAAATCAAAAACAAAAGAAAAAACAGAAAGATAGAAAAAAAACAAAAAAAAACGAAATGCCAGTGGCTCCGAGCTCGCCCTTATCGCGTTCTCCAAACCACGAAATTTGAGTATTGCATTGGAATCCTTGAAATGGTTCCGATCAAATAAAGATCAGGACGCGAATGTTGGGAAAAAATGAGAGAGAGAGAGAGAGAGAGAGAGGGAGGGAGGGAGGGAGGGAGGGAGGGAGGGAGGGAGAGAGAGAGAGAGAGAGAGAGAGAGAGAGAGAGAGAGAGAGAGAGAGAGGGAGGGAGGGAGGGAGGGAGAGAGAGAGAGAGAGAGAGAGAGAGAGAGAGAGAGAGAGAGAGAGAGAGAGAGAGAGAGAGAGAGAGAGAGAGAGAGAGAGAAAGAGAGAGAGAGAAAGGAGGGGGGGCTAGAAGGAAAGAGAGAGGAGGAAGGAGAAAGGGAGGAGGGGGAGGAGGGAGGGAGGAGGGATGAGGGAGGAGAGGAAAAGAGAGGAATAGAAAGGAAGAGAGAGAGAGAGAGAAAGAAAGAGAGAGAGAGAGAGAGAGAGAGAGAGAGAGAGAGAGAGAGAGAGAGAGAGAGAGAGAGAGAGAGAGAGAGAGAGAAAGAAAGAAAGAAAGAAAGAAAGAAAGAGAGAGAGAACGGAAACTCGGGAAAAGATGGCATTTAAACAGCGCTTGAGATACGATCAGCCTTTTGGTTTATGCCGAGACTTTCATTCCTGGCGTCAAAGATGGGGAACTTTGAGATAGCGAGGTTGCTCAGACATAATGGATCGTACGTTAACGCCAAGACTCTAGCCACGTCACCGAAAACGACTCTGAGAGCCTTTTACGTTGAGAATAACGGTCGAGTCGAGCAGCAGACGTCGTAGATTTTGCGTCGAAGTTATATAAATTTCGAAAATAGGGCTCTACCTGTCATTGGTATTCCTTTTGATATCATGCGCTGGCAGTCATGCAGAAAGGACTGTCATGCAGAGCTACGTCACCATCGAAACTAAAATGTAATGTTAATTGTGAACTGAGTGAGAAATGTGATGTGCCATGACATTCCTTGGACACAATGTCAGTCATAATCATTTTAATTTTTTCTGATGTCTTTTTTTTGCTCCCTCACTTTTTTCTCTCTGTCTGTCTCTGTCTCTGTCTCTGCATCTCTCTTCTTGTCTGTCTGTCTGTCTCTAACTCACACTCTTTCTATCTCTCTCTCTCTCTCTCTCTCTCTCTCTCTCTCTCTCTCTCTCTCTCTCTCTCTCTCTCTCTCTCTCTCTCTCTCTCTCTCTCTCTCTCTCTCTCTCATTATGGAAACAATAAAGGTGTATGTCTTGTGTCTTTATTTCCCAAAGGCGACATGTACAAGATATCCCTTTCATATATGTAAAGAGACAACAGTTATCTAAATCCTCATTAGTATTATGTAATTTTGTGGAGTTATATATTTTTCTTTAATGAAAGAATTGTAGCATGATGTACAACACAAGGCGCCACTTACGCAAATAAGATTAGTTTAAAAT
This sequence comes from Penaeus chinensis, assembly GCF_019202785.1. Lineage (NCBI taxonomy): Eukaryota > Metazoa > Arthropoda > Malacostraca > Decapoda > Penaeidae > Penaeus > Penaeus chinensis. The sequence continues at coordinate 10,174,785 of NC_061827.1, read as the reverse complement.
TGCGGCGGCGCCTTAAATGGACTGTTGTTGGCATGCAAATATACTAACGTGATTGCGCTCGCTTTCTTGCTTGGGATTTCCTGCGGTACCAGGCCGCCCTTGAGTCGTGTCCGCGGTTCTCCGACCCCGCCCGCGATGACTCGGTTCGACTGTCAGATTTACTGCGCCCTCGCAATATCGGGGAGCCCAAGGGCGTGGAGACCCTGGGTGTAGGGGGTGTGCCGCCCCTGAAGGGACTGTGAGAGCGGGGCGAGGGCGGAGAGCACGCCCGCTTGGCTGACAGGAGCCTCGCCACGGAAGGGGACGGGGGCTGGTAGGGGCGCGGGGAGGTTTGGCGACTCATGGAGGAAGATACGGGCGGGGCCAGATTGAAGTAGCGGATGGGTGGGGGCGGCGGGGGCGGCTTGACGGCCGGAGATGGGGGCGGGACGTAGCTGACGGGGGCGTTGGATCGTAGCGGGTCTGGGAAGAAGTAGTGGTCGTACTGGACATCCATGGCCCAGAGTGAGTAGCGGCGGGGCGGCGGGCTGGGCGGTGCTTTCACGGGGCCCTGGGGCTTGGCGCTGGCCAAGGGGCCGCTCTGAGTGGCCGCGCCGCCTACCAGCTGGCCTCCGCTGCGGCCGTTCACGGGGCCCGACCACGGCGACATGCTGCGCTTGAAGGAAGACACGCTGGAGTTGCTATTTTTACGCCGGTACTCCGTCCGGCAGTCGGAGCTGTAGTCGGAGCAGTAGCCGCTCACGAGGTCGACGTCGAGGTCGGTGGAATGGTCGAAGGGACGGAAGGCGGAGCGCTTGACCGGCTCCTTCTCCTTCTTGTCGCCGGAGAGGAAGTTGGTGAGGCCCTCCGTCAGGGACAGGAAGCGCTTGCGCAGCCCTTTGCGGCGCGGGCGGCCGTGGGTGGCGCTCCGCCCATCGCCTGAGGGGGGCACTATGTGACGGGCGCCGTTCAGCAGGTCCAAATTGTCCGTTCCGCTCCCGTGGTCACGGCCGCGGCCCCACAGGGACCCGGACGACCCGCGCCAGTCCAGCCGCCGCCCGCCGGACATCCTGAAGTTCTTCCCACGCCCACTGAACACCCACAAGAAGCACTCAAGTGCGCGTGTTTCATCTAAACACACTAACTGAGTTGCATTGTCTATTCATTGCTTTCATTCAGGTTACCAAATGACAGATGAAGATGTACAAAGTGACAATAAAACCTAATTTACATCAGTCCACTTCTGTTATAGCTGCACTAAACTGCATCACTTCATATTTCTTCAGCTACCAATTTATCTTGTACTGAACTACAAACACTGCTCTTTAATTCTTCTGTATTCCCTGATTAAAAACAAAACCACACATAAAATACGATACTACACATTTATGGGTGGCCAAGAACAATTCACTAAGGGTCTGCATAGTGCCAGACCGTTCTCATAAATCGCTAGACCGTTCGAAGAATAACAACCTTTTCATCAAAGTTACATGTGTCTCGAATCACGAGTATCATTGTTCTCTAATTTGAAACACCTGGCTGTGCCTGAGACAGCTTGGACAACGAATGAACAGTTGTCGTCTTGGCGTCCTTAGAGCAGCAAGTGTTGGTATTTGGAGTGGATGCCTTGCCAACACAGCCGTCCCCATCACTGCCTGCCATTGGGTACTCCCAACATTCTCGTGGCACTACACACTAACTGTAACATGATTACTCTTACTATTATAGACTCCTGTGCCATGTTTCGATTGAAAATAACAAAAGTGTAAGTTAATTGCGCATTCGCATTTGACACGCGCGTTTATCTTCCGCCTCCGCGCGCGCTGGGCCCCACGTGCTGATCGTGGCTCGGACGTCCTGGGGGATTAAAGTAAAGCCTGCCGTCCCTACACAAGGTAAACACGGCCAGATTCGATTACGGTTCCCCTTTTGTTTTAAAACAAATACCTCTTTGATGTCAGCAACAACAGCGTTGGAAGACGTTCTATAGGAATTCTCGAAAGTTTGAGTACTTTGTTCCGACACGCCGAAGGTCGCATCCATCAGCTTGTCAGCCTATCATCGCGAAGTCATTAGTTCGACGTCGGTTCTGTGACACAGACTTTCAGATCAGTAAGTTACAAGTTATGTTTTTTCGGTTTAAAAGGGAGTCGTCGAAAAAAGTATACCAGCGCTCCGAGAATTGGCACCATGCACCAGAGGGATACAGGTGAAATAAGAAAAAAACGAAAACAAATCGTCTCCAGAGTCCAGAACTGATCATAATTCTCCGGTTGTCTCTTAAGTCGGCCATCGAAGAAGTCGATCTGAACAGCTAGAGGCTTCGCGGCATAACTCGAGTTTTTACACTAAATCGCTTTATGGCCCGTGACTAAGGAAGGACACAACTCAAACGACGAACAAGAATGACGGATGTTTGAGAAGAGTGAGAGATAGACCGATGATGAGTGAGTATGAGAGTAAGAGGAAGAATGGAGGGACAGAGAGAGGATGTAGGAGAGGAAGGGTGTGAATGAGAGGGAGAAGAGGAGAGCAAAGAAAAAGGAAAGGGAAAGAAAATCGGAAAGGGAAAACGGGAAATCGGAAAAGGAGAAAAGAGCGAAAGATAATTAGTGAAAACTTATAGACTGGAACTAATGAAAAAGAATGGTGGAAGTTATAAACAGAGGAACGAGTAAGAAACGAGCAATTACTGAGACAAGTAACCAACGAAAAAATCAAATGAAACGTTAATAAGAAACAGCGAAGGAAAGTGAATTTCGTTTCATAGGATAAAACGATTAAGAGACTTGTGATGAATCTGAGAGTAACAGAACATAGAAACCATATACAGAAAACCATTGACTAATTTCTTTCAAAATTACTCAGTATACCTATGAACAATTTACATTAAGGGTATCCAACTGTAGCCAATGAGTAATTTTCATTGAACATATCCAACCGTACCAATGAGTATTTTTTGTCAAAATTACCCAACTCTACCAATGAACAATTTTAATTAAAATTACTCAACTATATCCGTGAGTAATCTTCTTTATAATGACTTAAAACTAAACCAGTGAGTAATATTCATTAGAAGTACCGGTTCTGCCACCGAGTAAGTTTCATTAGTCACTAGCTCCTACATTCTTAGAAATACAAACAGAAAACGGAAAATGGTACATGAAAGAAAACGGAATGTAAACAAGAAACGGATGGACAAAGAACGTTAAGATGAAACAGGAGAAACGCTAAAAGGTAAAACTGAAGCCGCAAATTCCGAGGAAAATGGAGCAGAAAATATAAGGAGAATGGAGTATACTATATGATTTAGGGGAAAAAAAGAAACTAGGAAAATATCATGGCAGAAAATGTTTAATAGACAAATGGATATGTGAACTTATAAATGAACAAATCCTCAAGGAAATATAAAAAGTGGAAATAATTTGACAAATAATATAAACAAGCGAAAAGACGAGTAAATAGATCAATAAATACACGGATCATCACACGAATAAACAACCAACGAAAAAAACAAACAAATGCAAATTAACCAAAATAAGAAGCCCCCCCCCCAAAAAAAAAAAACAAAAAAAAAACGAAACTGAAATGAAATGCCAACAAATAACGAACGTGTTATTGGACGGGGCCGAGAGGACGCGCCGAGGGGAGATAAGAACCTGTCAGCCTGAGGTTAAGGGGAGGGAAGTGAGGGCAGTAAAAGTTAGTTATGGAGACGAACCGGTGCAAACATTGTTAAAGAATGATCTATGTGCATGGCGTGTAAAAGGGTTGTGTGTTGGCTCCGTGCTGGGGGAGGAAGAGAGGGGGAGGGTGGGCGGAGGAGGAGGGGGTGGAGGTTGGAGGGGCGGTGGGAGGAGGGAGACAGGTGGGAAGGGAAGGAAGAGGAGGTAGGTTGGAGGGGAGGAGGAGAGAGGAGAGAACAGGCCGCGACTCGGGGCGGTAAACAAGTGTTGTTTATAGGTCGATTCGCAAGGGAAATTCTTCTAAATGGTAAGAGCGGAGGGAGAGACTCATGGGCGAGGTGAGTAAGGCAACAGACGAGGTAAGGTCAGAGAAGAAACACATTGCTCACCATGAGGAGGGAAGAGAAGGAGAGGAAAGGGGGGGAGGAGGGGATAGGAGAGGTAAAGGGGAGGGGAGGGGAAAGGAAGGTGAGGGGGAGGGGGGAACTAGCTTGCTCGGGGATCTAAAGACAACACTTCGAGGCATGAAAAAAATGAGGGTCAAACAGGCCTTCAAGACGAACAAACAGGAGGCTTAAGAAAGCGACTAAAAAAGAATCCCGAGTTTAAATAAGTATTATTTATCTACCATTATTTTGTTGATGAGATGGAGATGAAAGCGATAAACGAACATAAACTAGATTTTGAAGTTAATAGTCTCTCCACTTCACAGACATTCCCCTTCGTTTCTCAGTTCAATTTGGAAGGAAGCCTGCACGTAAATGTCCTGTAAAACAATAGTTACGTTATCGCTGGGGGTAACGTAAGGACTACACCTCGTAAAAGATTACATTTAATACAGGCATAAGAAGAACTAACCAGTAGCGCCTGAACCCGCTAGCTGTACATGAGAGCCTCAGTCGTTCCATGGCGATAAACAACATCACTTCGCACGTAATTGCCGAGAAGGATTCTACAACTTCTTCGCCAAACGCTGCTTAAAACGTTCCTGTCGAGCTGCTTCAAGGAACTGATTAACTTATTGAACCATGAACCTGAACAACAGCTCGTACCCACATTTGATTCTATTGCCCTCACTAATCGCTTCGTAAAAGGTTCCTGTCGAGCTGCTTCAAGAAACCGATTGAACAATGAACGGGATAAACAGCCCGTGGCCACAGCTGATTCACTGTCTTGTATAAACACGTGCGTGCATCGGCTAAGGCGATAAAAAAGGGAGTAAAAAGAGCTACCTGAGACTACCTCACTCACAGAACGATAGGGATCTTTTTTTTAACGTAGGTACTTTTCTGAACATATTCCCCAGCTTTTGGAATTGTTACTTTAGACTTTACTCTTTATCCATACGTCTATCCACTTCTTCTCTCCCTATTTTAGACACATACACACAATAGTAAGGCCAATAGACCAACCAGAGAAAATAGCGAGTGAGTTTTTTCCCTCTACAAGTGCACCATCAGTCGACGCCGCCGGGACTGTACAGAAGACACAGGTAATCCCCCCAAGACTTCCCAGAGGACTCAAGATTTGCATCACAAAGGACTCTGGCTCTTTTAAGAACCGTTTCTACCGTCGTGAATATGGAAGTTAGTACGTATTGGATGTTATGAGGTGCAAAGACTGAGGGAAATAGTGTTTTGGTTTTTATTTCATGTTTCGAGGCTTTCGTGTCTGGAGTATGAAAACAAGGGCGACTGACTAAAAGAAGTAAAGAGAAGAAAAGAAAGAAAGACTGTCTTCTGTGATCTTTCCATCTCAGACGAGGAAATCACCTTAGAAAAAACTTTTAGAAAGTTACCAAAAGATCCACAGCCTATTTATGCTAGCAGGTGAATGAAAATCAATATATATTCTGATAATACAGAGAAGAATATAAATTTCTCATTCAGCCGGAAAAAAAATCTGTAAATTAAAACAAAATATTCTTTCCACTTTTCTGGTGAAATGCACTTTTGATCACATCGGTTCTTCTTATTCACACTTTTCACCGAAGATCTAATACACAGTTCCGTTGAAATAATATATAATTTAATACTATACTAAATTCATACCACTTTTTTCTCACTATCATCAACTTTTTTTTCTTTTAATCACTAATCACCAAACGACACAATGTCACGGAGATGCGCACGGAGGCCGCGGCGAACACACACTGGCTGGGTGGCTGCGTCCAGTATGCGCGCCCACGAGTGACAGCGGTAACGCGGCGGGCGTGTGGGTTGGTACAGGTGCTCCTCCGTCCTCTGTATCTACTCACACCACCGATGACCCCGGCACTGAATGGCTGGCAATCCCGGGCGGCACCGACGGCCCGCTGGCACCCGCAGTAGCGACTCAACACGCAGCCACGATGTTGTCGCTAACGGGGTCGTGGTTCCCTGGCGCTCCGGAAGGCCTAGCCACCATGTGAAGCACCAGGAATGGGGAGGAAGAGGACTACGCCTAAGCTCGCTTCTCTCCCCACACGCCTACGCCCACGCTTATGATAGGTTTACTATTCCCGAGGAAATATGCCCGCGGGCGGCCTGGTGGCACCACGTGGCCGGGCGCCAGACCAGGAATAGTGCGGTTGGTGACGGAACCTCGCCAGCCCCGCGACACCGCTGCGGCCTACTCTGCCCCCGCCGCCCGCGCCCTGGCCACTGCGCCCGCGTTGTAGCCACGACGCCCGTGAGCTGACCAAACCGTTCACAAATGCTCTGTCTTTGGTATCTGATGGCTGTACAATAAGCGTACTACTCCAACTATTGTGGTGGCTGACATACTACAAACACTCAACGTCGCCACCGGCAAGGCGTTGACCAATACAAGCATTGTAAAAAAAAATAAAAAAAATACGAACATGGTATATAAACAATATTTTAAAAGATCACCATGCAAAGAGAGCGTTGATATCGAATGCATATAATGAAATGTCAAAACAAGTAAATGAGGATTTAAAAAAATGTTTACGGATATAACGCTTATAACACGACGAGAACGATTACATTCAAGCAACGTATTCTTATGGCGACCGCAGCATTACTAGGTCATGCACAAGCACAAAACAAAAACACCCAGTCCCGTAAACAACGACCATTGCCAACATCGCAGCAGCATGGCTATCATTACTAACATCACTTGGATTAAAAAAAAAAAAAAAATCTTACGACACAGTCATAAAACTGTTATGAAATCACCAGCAACATTCAGTATCTCATTCCGCCTCCCACCACCGACAGCGGTACGTCCCAACAGAAGCAAGGGACAACAGCAACTGAACAACAGATAACAGTAACCAGCAGTCCAAAATAACGAACAGTAACAAGCCAACAGAAGGAAGGGAAGTCCTCCTCATAACCAGGAGTGCTAACCTTGCCAACACTCACCCGCTTGGAATGTGTAGAATTATTACTGGGGAATGTAGAGGCTGCGGAGGCTCTCACCTGCATAGTGTCAGGGTAATTGGCAACAGGTGGGAAAAACTTGTGGTGGCGAAAACTCGTCCTTTAGGAACTGTTATTGTTATTGAAGCAATAGCTGTCGACTGTGAAACAATGTTAACAACGTTTATAGAATAAAATATACATTCGCAACTTTTTGTGGAGAGCAATATATTTGTGGTAACAAATTTCCTTCTCTTTTCAAATCCTGCCAGTCAGTTGTGTAAGCTATTAAGGAAAGCTTTATAAATTACGCAACAGGACAAATACTCAAGATTTACAGTACGAATACCTTTGTGTTAATTATTTCCCTGTTCCCCGCTCCAACCACTCCCTTCTCTCTCAATCTATGTCTCTGTCTCTGTCTGTCTGTTTGTTCGTCCATCCGTCAGTCAGTCAGTCTGTCTGTGTCTGTGTCCCCCCCCCCCTCCCTCCCTCTCTCTCTCTCTCTCTCTCTCTCTCTCTCTCTCTCTCTCTCTCTCTCTCTCTCTCTCTCTCTCTCTCTCTCTCTCTCCAGCTATCTATCTATGTATTTATCTATATCATTTTTTGCTTTTCTTTTTATGTTTGCCCTTTCCTTGCCCTTTCTCGCGCATACCGAAGCCTTCAAACATCTTTGATCTCAATCATGAGAGAAAATAATAACAAGGGGATAACGTTCTTACTGTCATGCGTATCGTTACTGTAACGACTATATCGCAAATGCTATCTATAATCAGTCGACATCAAAGACAATGATGATTACTGTGATAGCGTCGAAGACTGTATACGCAGAGCAAAATACCTACACGGTCAAATGAACCCAAAGGATTATGTAAGACTTTTGTTGATAAGAATCACGATGATTTTAAGAATAATGGCGATACTAAAAGAATAGTTATGTCTGCATTGAAGTACAAGTATGTGATGTATTCCGCTTAAGTCCATTTACAATTACTATTTTAAACGTTGGCGAGTAAGCTTGCGTTAAGGAATTTCTTTAACTTCTGAAACCCACGAAGGAAAATAGATCAATGAAAAGGAAAGGGAAAAAACAAACGGAAATGAGATAAGAGAAATGAAATGAGCAAAACATCGATCATAAAGATGAAGAGACCGGAAATGGAAGAGAAAAATTGAGATTATATCGTTAATCATTAGCTGCTTTTTTTCTCTCTCTCTCTGACGTAGAAAGTTTTGGCATCGGAGGGACTTGTAACAATCTGTTTCATATTTCTCTTAATACCTACTGTCATTTCCTTATCTTTCATTCTAATGTCCCTCTTACCTTGAAGTCCTTCCCATCTGGACTTTTATCCACGTCAATCTGATCTTCCATCCAATTCGTTCCAACTCGTCTCCTTGATCTCCTTGCCCCGTTAGCCACCTGAGCTAACTACACAAGATCTAACTCCACGGATCTCCTGTTTAAATGATCTGACACTCCCCATTGCGGTTCGATCCCGTGTCTGTTTCTTTTGGGCGGACTGGGATCAAACTCCGGACGGCTCCTCGACCGCAGGACCGTCGACGTAACCGCAGGCCTTGTGATTCGAGTTTTCCCGCGACTTCCCCTATTTCCCTCTTTCGTTCTCCCACTTTTGTTTTATCATTTCCGATTTACTTCCATTTCTAAAATTTTATCCTCATACTTAAAAAAATATTTTGACCCATCTTGACTTTAATTTGTGTTTGTTTGCCACCGTATCCCGCCGCAAACGACACACGATGCCGGCGGGTCTCCTCACCCTAACCGTCAATCCCTCGCGACCGGGCAGTTCCCACTTCGACGTAAATGAACACTTGCGCTGATCTATGGATGAACAAATCACTTTAATCACCCCGGGTAAATCGCCTCGGCTGGAGAGGAATTCGTATCGGAAGATCCCCTGAGGCGCTGGGCTGAGACTGAAGCCTTATCTGTGATTGCCGAGGCGTGAGCGTGTTACACGGTCTTGTGGGATGCACGGGTGATGCGCGATAACGTTGCTGATATCGTGTTGGGAGAAAACTCAGCGTGATTTGCATACTCATGGTCAGTGATTCAATTTTGCGAATCTGAGTAATTTGTAGGTAAGACTGTAAATATTTTTGTTGAGTTTCCTGACTGTGTGTCTTCTGTTTACGAATTTCTTACCTCGCATTCGAATGGATTTAATCCCAGTGGTTTGCTGATATGATAACAGAAAGAAAACAGAAACTGCAATACGTTTATTCTGAATATTGAATTTTACCTCCTGGTCTGGAACCGATTCTGATTTCGTATCTTTTTCTCATCGTTCTAAGTAAACCTATTTTGTTAATTGGATTTACATATTAATAATGTGTTTCAGAGACATCGGTAAAATATAAAAAGTAAAATAATTACACGATGATTCAAAACCTACTTAATTTGTATGGGGAAAATGTTCATCTCTATAAATCCTTAAACAGCAAGCACCTTAATTCGAATAGCTTTAACTCCGCTACGGCGACAAATTTAATGGGATAACTCACATCCATTAGATCCAGCAACGAGCAGATGTTGCGATTTGGAGGCTCTGTAAAACGGCGATCTGAAGGTGTGCAATTGTCTCCGCGGATTGTGTGGCACGAAGGCACGACAATGGCCACATCAACCATGGGTCTGACGCGGGAATAAACAATCCCCAGCCGGGTGTCATGTCGAGGATAAACCATTGCACAAAGAGAGGGCAAAGAGGCTCCCTTCGCCCTTGTTCCCGCGGCCTAATCCGGCTGTAGAGCAGATGCAAATCGTGGAGAAAGGATGTTTATTTACGGCTGCTTCCAAGACACTACCTTGTACGATCCCTCCGTCTACGATCTGCTGACGACCTCCTTCGCCAGAGCAAGAGAGAAGAGGCAGATGAAGAAGAAGGTAAACATTTTGCTTGTTGACACGGCCGAGATGGTGCGAGGTGCTCACAGGATGGATATGTTATTGGGGTTGAAAATGGGGTTCTAAATGT
>NC_061827.1:10142250-10152250 GCF_019202785.1 Penaeus chinensis | reverse complement strand
TGAAAAAAGCCAGTGAGTTTCGCCACGACCATGTGTTCTACACCATTTATATAACCTTAATTCTCAGCAATTAATAGGTGAACTAACTACAAAATTTCTTGCCATGAGATAGAACAGATTTTATAGAAAACCAGGGGTGCAAGAATCACATTTGTTTTAAGCTGGTTAATTCGCATCTCCCATTCTCAACGCCATCTTATATAAATAAATGAATAAGTAAATGAATAGATAAATTAATATATATATATATACAAACACACACACATACATAGGTGTGTATGTGTTTATATATATATATATATATATATATATATATATATAGACATATATACGTATACATACACACACATACATACACACACACACACACACACACACACACACACACACACACACACACACACACACACACACATACACATACACACGAACACACACACACACACACACACACACACACATACACACACACACACACACATACACACACACACGCACGCACACACACACACACACACACACACACACACATACACACACAAACACACACGCACACACACACACACACATACACACACACACACACACACACACACATACACACACACACACACATACACACACACACACACACACATATCTATATGTGTATATATATATAAATATATATATATATACATAAATATACATATATACATATATATTCACACACACACTCACACATCTCTATCAATCTATCTATAGACAGATAAATAGATAGATAGATATCCAATAATAATAATAATAATAATAATAATAATAATAATAATAATAATAATAATAATAATTAAAAACATAATAATAATAATGATAGCAATAATAAAATCATAAACAATAATAACAATAGTGGAAAAGATAACAATACTAACAATAATAACAATAACAATAACAATAATGATAGTAAAAATAATAACAATAATAATAATAATAATTAATAATAATAATTAATATTAATTAATAATTATTAATAATAATGCTAATAGTAATTATAATAATAATGATAATAATGATAAAACTAACGGAAATAATAATAATAAGAAGAAGATGAAGAAGAAGTAGAAGAATAACAATAATAATAATAACAACAATGATGATGATGATGGTGATCCTCACACACAATACCCAAAACCGGTGTCATGTTTACACAATGTTTGTTTAAGGGTAAAGGTTTATTTATGAATTTATGGCCGACATGATGAGATAAACAATGTGGTCATCTGTTCTCTTTTTATGAGTAAATGTTTTCCAGACATTTTTCAAGCCAACCCACATCCCGTCGTTAACCTGTCATCGTTTTCTCTCTCGCGAAAATTTTAACGGCAAACATGAATTAGGGGGAAAAGACAAAGAGATAACTCGTCTTCTTATTTAGTTTGGGCTATTTTCAAGAATTGGACAGATAGGAGAAATTACAAATGAGTATATTTTGCAATAGCACCAGAGAAAAGTAAGGTATATTGCGCTTTATATAAGTTACCCCTAATTAACGGAGATACCATAGAAAACGAACGCTGTTTGTGAGGGGAGACTCATGTACTTTTAAATATCTGTAGAAAAGTTAAACCAAGTGTATGTTAAAAGATAAATTGAGCCCAGAAAGAAAATACTATCTTTATCCTTTTTTCATACAGTTTACCATATAAGTACACAAAACTTTACTATTCATATTTCACTGTAACCTACAATGATACTCCTCACAGCAATTCATTAATAAACGACCATACACACTGCGTAACATACAGTCAGTACGACTATTAGTAATATTCCATATATATCACCGTCATGAAAACTGACAAATGACACGACGCTTTAAAAAATTAGGGCCTTTGGCACTTGACAAAAACCGTTCAGGAAAATAAATGTAAGTTTACGTTGAGTGTATGTTAAAAATGTATGCTATGCTTTGCTCACCGGAGTGCAAATACTGTATATTTCCTATTGCCATAATAAACGGACAATTGTGTACACCATTAATTAATCAAGACGTTATGAAAAATGAATCAAAACTAAGCATAATACTTACGTGAATTTGGGATTTCATATTCGACTTCTAGATCGACCTTCTCTCCCGCGTTTTTGAGGAGGGAGACGATCTGGGCGTGGGTGAGGGCGTGCGTTTTGATGCCATTCACCGCCAGGATGTAATCTCCGACACTAAGGGCGTCGGAGCGGTGGGCAGGGGATCCTGGGCGCAGGTTAGCCACTCGAGGGCGGTGACCTTTATCCACGCCACCTGGGAGCAGAAAGAAATATTAAAAACGTGTTCGTATTCCGTGGTAAATTTACGTCACAGTTGGTAAATAACAGCATGCTTTATTTATTCATCTTGAGTTTTTTTCAGTGCCAGTTGCCAAATAGCATGAAAAATCTGGACCAAACTGAACACAGGAAACATCTGGGCATAAGATTTTTGAGGTTTTGAGACAAAGTTACCAGCTGGCTAGAGTAACGGCGCAGCTGTTGACAAAAATGACGCCTCAGAACTTTGTTTTTTCGTGAATTCCTTTTACCCATCTCTCCATACCATAATATCAAAGTGTAAATAAAGCACAACCATAGCCCATTTCCACAATTAAGAATAATTCTACGGATTTCGCGAACAACCCACAAGAAAATAAATCATTTGCCAAACCATTCGTCATTCCTCCCTTCGAGTCAACATAAACAAACCACAATTCTTATGAGAACGATGCTTTTACTGTGAAGTAACTACTTAAACGTGATGTCTTTGCTTGCAAGACTTCCCACGCAGCTAAAGGGACAGACATAGCGTACCAACTCATTATATACTATAATTACGTAATCATTTTCTTTCCATTTTTCACGGCAGCACGCTTCAGAAGTTCTGTTCACATATACACAAATATATATATATATATATATATATATATATATATATATATATATATATGTATACAGTATATATATATATATATATATATATATATATATATATAATACACACGCACACACACATATGTGTATAAATATGTGAGTGCATATTTATACATTATATATATATATATATATATATATATATATATATATATATATATATATATATATATATATACATACATATATACGTATATATACATATATATATATATACACACACATATATATATATATAATATATATATATATGTACATATATATATATATATATATATATATATATATATATATATATGTGTGTATATATATACATATATGTATACATATATGTATACATATATATTTATATTTATATTTATATATGTATGTATATACGCATATATATACATACTTACGTGTATGTGCGTGTGTTGTTTTTATTTTCATTTTCATTTTCATTATCAGTATCAGTATCATTATCATGATTATCATTATTAGTATTCCTGTTATTGGTATATCATCATCCTCATTACTCGTTATCATCATTATTGTTGTTGTTGTTGTTATTTTTATTATCATGATAATAATTATTATTATTATAATTATTGTTATTATTACTATCGTCATTATTATTACCATTGTTTTTATCAATGTTATCATTAATATCATTATCGTTATTATCATTATCATTATCATTATTGTGGTTATTGCTAATATTAGTATAGTTATCATTAATTTTACTACCAGTATTATTAGTATCATTTTTATTGTTACTACTATCATTATTATCATCATTATTATTACTATTATCATCATTATTATAGCTATTATTATTATTATTGTTATCATTATCCTGATCACTGTGTTCATCTTTATTATTATTATAATCGTTATTATTGTTATTGTTATTACCACTATTATTATTAGTTATTATTATTGTTATTGTTATTACCACTATTATCATTAGTTATTATTATTATTATTATTATTATCATTATTATTATTATCACCATCTTCGTAATCATCATCAAGATTATCACTGCTGTTATCAACATGATTATTGTTATTATCACAATTATTATAATTATCATTTTTATTATCATTATCATTATTACCATCACCATTATTAGCATCATCATATTTTTGGTTATTATTATTATTACTATTATTATTGTTGTTATTATTACTATTATTATTATTATTATTATTATCATAATAATTGTTATTATTATCATTATCATTGTTATTATTGCCATTATTATCATCATTATTATTGTTATTATTATCATTACCACTATTCTTATTTCTATTAGTAGTAGCAGTATCATTATTAATATCATTATTATCATTATCATTATCATTATCATTATCATTATTATTATTATTATTATTATTATTATTATTATTATTGTTATAATTATCATTATAATTATTATTATTATTATCATTATTATTATCATTTTATTGCTATTACTCTTAGTAGTAGTAGTAGTAGTAGTAGTATCGTTATCAATATTATCATTATCATTTTTAATAGTATTATCATTAACATCATCATCACCATCATTATTTCACCATGGGCAAGTTATAAGATATAACTATAAGATATACCACTTTGAAAAACAGTAATTCGGAAGTTTAAACTTTTACACAATATGTATTATAGTAAGTTTGCGTTGTTAGTGTAAACTGTTCAGACCATTTTTTTATAAGGTGAAGAAAATGGATAGACAATGCGGCAATTGACCGCGCGTGTGACACAGTTTCCAGTTTGAAATTTAATCCTATTTCCTAACTGACTGGCCAAATTGTTATTACTGATTGATTAGGAAAGCCAGAGATGTATATTGGTAAAGAGGGAAGGCAAATTTGGATCAGGAGTTTTTGGGCCATGTTTAGCAACTGCGCAAGAAGGTAACCCTGGCAATGAACTATAGTTGAAAAAAGGAGGGAAGATGGAATGTGTCTGGCCGGAAATCCGTGCCTCATTTCTATTCGCTGAACGTCTTGTCTGAGGCGTCGGGAAGAGAAAGAGTAATAAATGAGTCTAATTAAACAAAGTCACCCAAAGAAATGGTTCATCTGAATCAGAGGGAAAGAAAAAGTCTCCCTGGAAGATAAGTTTCTGTTCCCCGCTGTCGCTGTTTCTTGCCGTCCGCCGATACAGTAACAGGTAATGATGTTGCTCCGGCCACTAATGGGCCCAAGGGTACCGGGGTGCGACGCCGCGTAAACAAATATCATGAGGGTGATCCTATACAGCTACCAAGAGACACAGTGACCCTTTGTGGGCACTCTGGCACTGCTGCTGCTCAAGTGCCTCCACACCTTCCCGCGTGGGACTACGGGCTCTTACATCAACAAATAGGTTACCGCCTTACTGCCGCCATCCCTCTATGGGACGCCATGACGCATTTCTTGGGCACATGCAGGCCACCCATCATCCCACTTGACCTCGGATCATGTCCCTCTCATATCAAAGGGCTCTGGCACCATCTACTCTGCGGTGCCTTGCGCTGCCATTCCTACGCACTCCTCGGCTCCTGATTAGGTCCTCGACGTCCTCCTCTGGCTTTGTATTCTCCCACGTCCTTCCCTTTCTGCCTCATTCACGGACTGACCGCTTATGACCCCCGAGCGGAGATTACGGCCTTATCTCGGCCATCATCACGGGTCGCCATTCACCTCTGACTTGGCACTGCGAGGGAGGAGAGCCATGTGGCCAGAGGGAAGGAGAGAGGAACACTTGAGAATGTCTGTGAGGCACGCGGGGAAAGGGGAGCACCCACGACCACGGGAATGCATATGAAAGTAGCGCCGTGCCCTGGGGACTCTGAGACAGCCTTCCCCGAGTGCCTAAAGGTGTTACGCATCGCAACGAGGGGAAATTGGCGGCCTCCAAAGCTGTCATCGTTCTCCCCTCGAGTCTGTCACGTGTAATCATAGGGTGAACTTTTTGCCACGACCACTGTGTCAACATTCCCCTCTTAGAGCCAGGGTAGGGAGGGGATTAACTACAGTAGACGACTAGAGGTTGCAAGAAAACCGCCGGTGCATGGTGGCAGAAGCGGCAACTGTTCGGCATGAGCACGTACCGTTACAAAAGTCTAAATATAATCCTCCATCATATAATCCGAATACCCGGCGCGCCGTTACGGCTCGCCACGTAACTAGAGGATGAAAAATGATATGTAAAGAATCCTAGATCCAACGTAGGGAGAGCCGCCCTCGCCTGCTTGCTGACAACATAATGGTGACAGATATGACTCGGTTTGTCTTGTATCGTCACCAGCACACTCCCTTGGCCTCGGTTAGCCTCAGTGACCTTGCTTAACCGGTCATTATGTATTGTTTTCGCCTGTGTCCTCCTCTAAGTGGGGGCTTCGTGTGTGTCAATCTCGCGTCTAGACTTCGATTCGACACACCCGAGGTTAGGCTCTCGGAATGGTGCAAGCGGGCACTTCCTAATGAAATAATGATACCGCTGTCCTTGTCTTAAACAGCTAACATGTATGAAAAATTATAGGTGAAATCGTTTATATCAACCTGTAGGTAGTGATTATGATATTATTTAAACACACACACACACACACACACACACACACACACACACACACACACACACACACACACACACACACACACACACACACACACACACACAGACACACACACAGACACACACACACACACACACACACACACACACACACACACACACACACACACACACACACACACACACACACACACACACACACACACACACACACACACACACACACGCACACGCACACACACACTTATATAGTTTTATTGTATTACTTACGCTTCCTAATGCGCGACGCGATGAAGTCCGGGAGAGATACGGAAGACATTCGCTTCAGTTTCTTGAACATGGCGTCGGTCGTTTTTATTTTTCTCAGTTTTCGTTTTTTTTGTGTTCTCTAATTGTTGTGTTTCGTTTTCTACAAATTTTCGTATTGTTTTTTCCAACTTTCGTATTTTTAATTCGTGAATTTTCGTACTTGTTTTCTGTTATTTTCGTATTTCGTATTTCTTCAATTTTCGGATTTATGAGCAGTTTAGAATTCCACTACAATCATCTCAGCTTTATTTTTATCCCCATATTAAGAGCTCATTTTCATGTGGGTTTTTTTAAATTTCATATTCTAAAATATACGACACGATTACCCATAATTCTTCATCGTAAACATGAGGGTAAAGCTTTTTTAAAATTTCCTCCCGAGTGCGCTTAAAGATCTTCACCTCCTTATATTTCGCGCTTTAATAGGCCGTAAGTCACACACACTGGCTCCCACGACCGTCGGTGCACTTTGAAAGCTTTAAGAAGTCTCGTATCAACTTTGATGTTCGTACGACCTTGATTACGACCGGGCTGAAGGTCACCCCCGTACATTTCTTTATCCCCGGTCGTTCGTTCGAAAATGCTGTCCCTTGTTACCTGCATGCCATGTTGTATGTTGGCCCTTTTGTTTGACCTGTTTGATGTGGTGCTGCTACATGTTGGTAGCTTTTAACTGGGGAGAATAAGAGTAATTAGGTAACTTATTGTTTCTCGTTTCCCGTGACGTGATCTTGGCGAGTAAAAAATGCGTTAAAGTGTGTGTATATATATATATATATATATATATATATATATATATATATGAATATATATACATACCTATATAACTTCTTAAGAGATTTACCAAAATAAATATCATAAGAACCTGCAGAGGCAAGTCACGCATCCCATTAGTCAAGAAGCTTATTAGTCTTGCTTCTGACTACACGCCCACACTGCATGTGCGAGAAAATTATATGGGGAGAAGATATAAAAAGCAAGTAATCTGTGAGAATAAATGAGAAGGAGACGACCGACAGGGCGGCTGAGTGCGCGATGCTTCACTCATCCTTCCTCATTACACATTATTCCTAATCCGAACTCTCTCATCACCCAATTACCCACGTATAAATCACCTCATTGAAATCAATTCACATTTCACACTTCGTCGCTAGCTATGCAGAGACGACCCTTCTCCTCACCACCCAAGTAACCAGCTTCGCATCTCCTCATCACCAATTTAGTCACCCTCATGATTCCTCGTGGCTCAGACGATCTACATTCTTCTTAGTAATGTTGTAATCACACATTTGTAAGTGAAACCGAAGTGAAATCATAAGTCAGCCATAGCCACAACTTTGGGGAAATACTTCTGGGGATTTTTTTATGTTTTCGTCTTCAAAGTATTCAACAATCACCCCATTACCACTTTAATTACGCTCATTCCATCTACCATAACACATGAAAGAACCACAACCCACCAACAGAGGCCGGTCTCATCTTGAGGGTAATCTTAACGAGGATGAACAGATCTTGAGGTCAGTTCTTGGAGAGGGATGGCAGAAGGGGGCCATATTTAGTAACACCAAGCCCCGCCCCAACCCTCGCCCCCCGGCCTGACACGCGCTGGCTTGGGTTCACGTCTCGCAGGTTATACGGCTGTTAAGCGGCGGTCGTGTATTAATGAAGTCACTAAGATATTCTGTCTGTAATATGTTACCATTTTCTGAGCTTTTCATTCACAGAATGAAGCACAAAGGGGGCAGTAATGAAGGCCAGATGCGAAGGTGCGCATAAAGAACATCTGTAAATGTCTGGCGGTGCGGAGGTGCGAGAGACCAGGCCGCGTCTGGTATGGTAACTTGCCCCGCTTGGCCGGCCGTTCGGTGAGGGTCGCATATTTGTAACATAGAACAAACTCTTTGCTGGCTTCCTTTTACTTTAAAACTTCTATTACAACAGAAAATATACGTAGATGGCTATGTGATACAACAAAAGACGATTTGTCGGGAAGAAAGAACTGGAGTTCTGCCAGACACACAACGACATTCGTGCAACGCGAGTTGATGCATTGTCTCCACGAATGTGTCAAGAAACGGGATCTCACGCTTACACCTTGTTACTGAGAGATTTACGAAGAGCATGACCTTTCCCGCCCTGCAAGTGTTGATGCCAAGGACTGGTCTGAACCACGTTGCAGTACTTATGCAAACTCTATTGACGGAACACTTAGTAAGTTTGTAAACTATTGCTGCTGCATCATCAAAGGCTTCCTGTTGTCGTATCGCCTCATAATATCATCTCTCACCATCAAAGAGACCAGCTTGGGCATCCATCAGCACCCTCTGCCCCGCGCCAAGGGCCAGAGCTAGCTTGGTGCTGACAGAGGGAGGCAGGCAGTGCTCGCTCGCCCCGCCCACCGCCCGCTCGCTCAGCACCCGCTAAATACCCGGTGTCGCTGCGCCGCCTGCAGCCAATTCAACGAAATTTATCTAACCAACAGCGTAGATGACCTTTATGTTTGAATAGTCGGGAGAAGTAAGCAGCCATTCTTTCAAGAGACAAATTCACAGGATTCGAAACGGAATGGACGCAATGACCCTGATTGTCAACTGAGCGGGATGTGAAGGGCGCCTCATATGGGACCGGGACGTGACAGACGAGGGGCGCGGCGCTCGTCCTAGAGGCTACTTGACCCGTCACGCTGGAGACATCGGAGTGAGCCCGGCCACGTGGCTGAGACCGATTAGATAGACGTAATGGGAGTTTCACGAAGACTGATTACTTGTGTAACACAAGAGCCTGTGGGGACATGCATGCACACGTACACACGCTCACACCCACCACATACCCACACACACACACACACACACAAACAGACAGACACACACAAACACACACACACACATACACATACACACACACACACACACACACACAAACACACACACACACACACACACACACACACACACACTTACAATCCCATTCTCCTATACTCACAACAAACGACAACTAAACACAAAAATACAACCGCGCAGTAACACACTTAACAGACTCGTCGTCACAGAAGCAAAACAAAACTTGAGCCACGCAGGACGAGCATCCCTTCCGCGGTCGACCCGGGAAGGAGACAGACGCAAACACAAACACACACGCACACGACACGACACGAGCGCTACCTGAACAAACACGATTCGTTTGTCGGACGGGGAGCCGACCCGAGGGCGGGGCTGA
>NC_061827.1:10129750-10134750 GCF_019202785.1 Penaeus chinensis | reverse complement strand
GATGTCACAATACTAATAATGGACATCGGGCGATGTGTGTGAGTTGTGTCGGTAGATATCACAATAATAAGTTGTTTAAGGAGACGGTTTTCTAATAATTTTCTTACAAAAACATTTATTTTTCTACACAGTATTTATCTAATGACCGAGAGTGATTTTTTTAGTGTTTCCCAGAATACTGAAAACTTACATATTAATGTTGATCGTAGTTTTATAGGGATATTATACCAACATATTTTCTTGTCTCCACAAAGTGGCCTTATACACCTTCGTGCAGTTAGTCAGACATGTAAAATTCCTATTTGACTTATGACTACCATAAGCCAAACTGAGTAGATGTTTTGCCATCTTTTACGTTTTTTTTCTTTTACTTTTGTATTATTATTATTTTTCGGGGGGGGGGGGGGTAACCTGCGTTCTGTAAACAAGAAATTCAATTAATTTATATTTTTCGTTGATCAGTCTGTGTGTGTCTTTCCACACACACTTATTCACACTAAATCATCAATAAAAAGCAAGAAACATGTTTACCTACACGCAAACCAAAAAGAGTAACAACATACATAAAAGAAAAATACCCTAAACTACAGTCGACTACTTACACCTTAACAAGCGAATAGCTCCCAAGACAAAATAACAGTTCAGGCCATCTATTATCCCAATAAAACCCAATCGTCCACTTTAACAATCAACATGCAAGTAGATGTTGGGTGGTTTCTAAGTCTCTACAGTAACTGGCATAATCTACATGCGTGTTGCGGTGTAAAGCTTGTTTAAAACGTGTTTGATGGTCACAATGGTATTCTCGGGATGGAGTTCACTCGTGGGTCGACTTGAAGGAGGAGGAGATTGCGAAGTTCAATGGTTAAGGACCAAGAAGCGCACTTGATCATTTATTATTATTATTATTATTATTTTGCGATTCGGTCTTGTGTTATTAATTCATCGCTTTGAAACAGCATTAAAATATGTGTGATTTATGTACTTCACTAAAAGCTCTCCACCAATCAGTACTCACGGATATATACACCTTAAAGGCAACCCTCACTTTTTCAAATAAATATATAAATAAATACATAAATAAATAATGAAAAAGAAGAAACGTAAGGATAGACAAAGCCACGATATTGCACACAAATTCCACACAGACATCACAGCATCCTCACCAACCCTTTTCTCCCTCTCGCCCCCTATCCCCCCTGTCGCTCGTCCTCGAAGCTGACTTCGATTCAAACGAGCAACGACAGAAGCAGGGAACGGTTCTTGATCCACGAGGACCTACGAACCAGAATAATCTCCCGCCTCGTTAGCCTTCTTCTCAGGGCAATCATCGCTCGAGAAACATCATCATCTCACACTTCATCACGCGTTCCCCGGAGATGCTGATAACTCATTCCCGTCACTCCTCTATTTCGCACCTGCTCGAACTAATTAAACCAGCGGGGATCGAATAAAAAAAAATAAAAAAAAATCGTCATCACCGGAAAAGAAAGAAAAAAAAAGCCAAACGTCCTCATCTCCGGTGTTTCCATATGGTTGTCACGTGTTTGTTTAATAAGAGACCCGAGCGAAGTCATTAATCTGATTTTAAAGGCTCGAAATCATCTGCATGTTGTTGTAAGGGTTGAGTGAGGGAGAAGGGTGCAAAGAGGGGGGTTTAGGGGAATTCGAGGGAAAAAAGGGAGTAATCGGAAGCATAAAAACGAACAGAAATTCGGTGCCTGAAATAATTTGTGGACGGGAGGAAAGTAAATAAACGCAAAGAATAGAGGGCGGTGTGAGGGAAGATGGGAGGTTTGATAAAACAAAATAAAACAAAACTTCAAAAGATATATAGGGCGTCTTTAGTAATGCCGACTTCATACCATCAAAGCTTGTGGTGCATTTAACGTACACACACACTTACACACACACACACACACACACACACACACACACACACACACACACACACACACACACACGCGCGCACACACACACACACGCGCACACACACACACACACACACACACACACACACACACACACGCGCGCGCGCACACACACACACACACACACACACACACACACACACGCGCGCGCGCGCGCACACACACACACACGCGCACACACACACACACACACACACACACACACACACACACACACACACGCGCACACACACACACACACACACACACACACACATATGCTCGTGTCTGGGCATTTTTATTATTTTTTTTATTTATCATCTCATTCCCTTATTCAGAAGAAAAAAACATGACTAATTACCTCTGGCTTAAGAAACACGAACATAAATCCAGAGAAATTTTGACAATGAAACCCTAATGTGATGTTTACGAATCTGTAACATGTCCAAACACGCACCATTCTCTTTCCTCACTCTCCTTACAATGGACACACGCAAACCGGCCCTCCATCACGCTGTCATGTTGAGTTTGTGTTAAATCTGACTTCACAGAATCCAAATCCATTGGACAATTCAAGAAACACTTATAGAAGGAAACATATGGATGTACTTTGTCACGGGTTATCTTCTGCTGCGGGTCAATGCATGCCGTTATTTTTCCTTCTGTGGGAGGAAGAACCATGTGACACTTGGTCTATGCATGTATTCATCTGATATTAATGCATACTATTTAAAGAAAACCACATCAATAACACGTACCATCTGAACAGAAATAAAAGAAACAAAGTAAAAATAAAAGACAGAGTAAGTACATATATCCGGGTTAGGGCACGAAGAAGGGGACCTGAGAGGGTCTGCCCTTTCTCTGGTTGTCCGTGAAAAATGAAGGCTGGGCGGACGTCCCCCAACACCACGTCCTTAAACGACCGAAAGATAAATGGTGAAGGATTTGTAGCGTTAAGACGTCCATCATGCAGACGGAGGAGTGTCTTAGAACATCTGGTCCTTGTTGAGGTCATTACGAGCTTTGTTTACTTGTGTAGATGAGATGATATGCGCTGTTATTCGTATACAGAAGTGTATTTATCATACACAGAATATAGAAGGGGTAAACGATTTCATGATAATTACTCAGGATAAGTGTAGTTCCGATAAGTATCATTTTTTCCTTCATAACTCTCGAATTACTTGCATGTTTATTCCAAAGGCGTGATACTTGTAACCATTTTCTTACGTACATACGTATTTTCACTACAGAAATCCTTATTTGTATTTTTCACTGAATCTACAAACAGCCCCCTGTCGATTTATTTTTAAAACAAATACATATCTATCCTGTATAACCCATTTTCTATCGAAAAACGACCATTCTTCATGAAAAAATCTCACTCTGAAGGAATAATCCTATCTCGCGACTCGGTTTGGAAAAGCCTTGATGAATGATTTACTCACTACCGTGGGACATGTTTTGGGTACAAGCCTTTGCCTGAGTGTTTTAAAGATAAGGAAGAGGCAGGCGTTCACACGAGTATAAGTATCCGTTACTTATATGATGTACTTGTCGAGCGATTAATAGTTAATTCTTAGGGCTATTAAGACACTTTGATGAGACGATGTATAAACAGGCACACGCATAATGGGTACTTTGTAAGGTCGCTTATGTATATATAATAAATATGAATGGCTGAATAAAGATATTATGTGGTTACAAAATTAGCTGAATGACTGATATACTGTCTAACTGAAATATTGACCAATGAAGACGTATCATCTGAATAACTGATAGACTATCGGCTCAGGATTTATTGCCTTTGCAACATTAGAAAGATGGTAGATAAGTGCATGAATTATTGTCAGTGATTTATTTTACAGAAGGCTTAGAAGTTAATGATAACCCAGATTGCCTTTTGCATCAATGAATCCTTTGAAAGACCTTATCGCATGTACACTACCCACTTCTGCCTTTGACCAACAGGATATCATGGCCAGTATCTGTTACTAACGTCATCTAGTCGATATAATGTGGTCTTTGAAGAACAGCTTCAGTAGAGACCTTTTGATGAAACTAACCAACGAGACATTTTTATCAGGAAGGAATGATTTAAAACGGCCGTCTCAGTTATCATGATACTAAGTGGACTAAACACTCCATTGCAAAAAAACGTTTGCTGTGTATCTCATGAAATGGAGATGAGGTTTAACTACGCTTTATACAGCTGTGTTATAGAGAGCAGAGTGTTGGTGTCTAAGAATAATAAAATACGATAATAATGATGGTGATAATAAAAGTTATAACAACAATAATAATAAGTGATAAGAAGAAGAACAACAACAATGATAATAATAATGATAATAACAATAGTAATGATAATAGTAATAGTAATAATAATAATAATAATAATAATAATAATAATAATAATAATAATAATAATAACAATAATAATAATAACAATAACAGCAACAACAACAATGATAATCATTATATATGTCATCATTATAAAAAAAAAAAAACAGAAATAAAACAATAATAACAATAATAGTATCAGCTGTAGTAATAGTAGAAGTAGTAGCATTAGTAGTTGTTGTTATTGTTGTTGTTATGATAATAATACTTATAATAGTAATAATAATAATAATAATAATAATAATAATAATAATAATAACAATATTAATAATAACAATTATATTGTTGTTGTTATTATCACTATTATTATTATATTTATATTATCATTATCAGTATTCATATTAGTAGAAGTAATAATAATAGCATTATCATCATCATTATGACAATTAGAATGAAAAAGTCTAATTCAATATAGATATACTGAAATGCCTTTGAGACGGAACTAGTCAGAATAAAGGGGTTCGGCAGAAGGTAGAAGAAAGGGGAGGAGGGAGAGAGAGGGGGGGGGGCAATGACGTAAGGGGGAAGGGAAGGGGAGGAGAGAGTCGAATTGAAGAAGAGGGAAGGAGAGATCGAAGAGAAGGTAGAAACAAAGAGAGTTAGAGAGAGGAAGTGAGAGGACCATAGGGCGGAAGGTAAGCATTGGGGGTGAAAAAGAAAGAAGGATGAAGATAGAAACGAAAAGGG
>NC_061827.1:10112250-10124750 GCF_019202785.1 Penaeus chinensis | reverse complement strand
TTCCCCCTTTCCTACCATGACCCATCAGAGGGGGAAAGACTGAGGGGTCCCTCATACTTTCTCTCCGGCATGACCTGTCTGACGGAAAGTATTGAAGTGATATTCCTTCCACTTTCCTTACCAAGAGGGGAGAGGAGTGAGGATCTACTCACTTCTTCCCCCTCACTATGAGCTGCCTGAGGGGAGAGCAACGTTCGGCAGATTGAAGATCCTTTTCCCCTCAACACTGCGACCCGTATGAGGGGAACGGGTAAGGGGCGCTGGCTTGCCCTCTTCCCCTCTCTCTCTCCCTCTCTAATACCCGTCTCCGAGGGCGTCTCGCTTCTCTCATTACGCGATTCGTTATCTCTCCCCTTATCTCCCAGGGTCTCCACGCAGTGCTGTAATTATCGAGACTCGTATTTTCGTTTCGTTGATTCAATTTGGTCTTGAACACTTGTCTTAATTTTCTCTTTTCTTAAGTAAAGGGATTATATTTTGGTGTTTCTGAATAAGTGGAGTTTATACGTGTGAGTTTTTGTGTATGTATGTGCACAGGCCGCGTTTCAACACCTGTGATTGGTTTGTGTTGAATACATGGTCATGTCCATGAAATGATAAACAGAGAAAATTTCATAAAACTGATTTACGAAGGACTTAGCGTTCACCCTTAGGCCGAGGAGAAGCAAACACTACCTTTCATTTTCACCTACTTAGTGTGTAGTAAAACCAAACACCATTAAGGAATGTGTAAACAACCATCTCCCGGAGGTGACGGTCGCAGCACGTCACCCTCTGGCCACACCTCGCGCTGGGTGGAATCACTCTGTCACGAATTCATATTCCAATCTCTCGCCATGACACGCTCGTTGCTGTGCCTTGTGGAGACATCTGGCGGAGGAAATGACGAGCTACAACAGCTGCCTTAGAGACCCCTGTGATAAAAATAAAACCTGATTGCGAAACCATAAAGCTTTTAATTTTTTCTTCGTCTTTTTCGAACGCTATTAACGTGTCGAGTTCACGAAATTTGGTAAAGTTAGAGTTTCCTTTCCTGATGAAAAGTGAAAAGTTTTTCCTCTAAACCTACATTTCCTCTGAAAAAAAAAAAATCATAATTTAAGTAAAACGCGATGTTTTTTTTCCACGAGTTCTGTCAGTTCAATCGGAAGAGCACAGGAATAAATACAGAAAATGGATAGCAAGATATATCCACTTTTTTCGTCTAAGGTGGCGATTCCTTCCATTGTGTTCTTGTTGAAATGCGCCGACGCAGATTTCCGCTCTCTGAGAATGTAAACAACCAAACGTATTTTCGCTAAAGTACGACTAAAGCCAACATACTCCGGATATGTAGAATTTTTGGTTATGGTTACATATACCTTGCTGCAGTGGCATTCGAGTTACCGAAAATATTTCTTTCGAGGTCTTAGATAAGGATATATAAGTCTCTAATATTAGCTAGCTGATAATATCTTCTTTCACTTGATCAGTCAAAGTCCTTAATGAGGTTAAAATATTTGCTTTAAAGTTGGCGAAACTTAACGCACAAAAGAAAGCGCTCACGTATATAAAAGACGTAAATGTTTTTTCATGGAGAAATACTTGAATAAGTCACGTTTTGACATGCATAAATCACGCTGTTATTCACTCCCTCTTCATCAAAATATATTAGACATATTTACCACAGTTACTGCTCAAATATACATCTTGTACCATGCGCGCCAAACGGCCGCGGGATTCAAGATCGGACAAAATTCGTAATGAAAATGGCTCGTTGTGTGGCATTCCTTTAAGGCTTCCCCCGGCGAGGCAGAGAGTCTTATCTTAACGTAGCACTCAAAGTCGTCTGCAATATACATGACAACTTCCTGTGCAATCTCTGTGCAAACCATCTTCTGCTTTGATTTCGCTGTGTCAAGAACCAATAATGTCTTACAGAAATGGATTATTATATATCGTGGAATCACAGGTATACTTTAGCCCCACCCAAAAAAAAAAAAGAAATAAGCAAAGAGAATTAAAAATAAATAAGAACATAAATCTCGCAATATAAACACGGGCTATTAAACCCCATAAATCAAGGGCATAGATAAGGAGCGAGAGAAATATTCAAGGGTGATATAGCGAATTTAAACAAAGCCCAGATGAACGTACAAAAAAAGTCAAGTATATATCTCGTAATTCACATGTGTGATGTAAACACGCCACGACCCGTAGATTCAACATTCAAACTCATTTAAGGATCTTTTTTTCACACAAAATGTTAAACTTTACTACCCTTACCGATGCAAAAGACAGTGATAAAAATGTTTACTATACAGGCCTCTCCATTTCGGATCTTTATATGTCGTCTCAAGTTGCGATGGGGCGGTTTGTCTCCTGACCCTGTGTGTGCCAACATGATATCGCATAAACTACATATTCTCGCTTCAAATTATAAGATAAACACAAAAGAGCAAGATATGATAGTCATGTCGCTGTGGGTAATTGCTTCATTAACCAGAATGACTCACCCGGAATTAATTAAACAGATTGCTAATTGCCTCAAAAGCCACGAATCACGAACCCCAGACTGTCCTCACCCTGAGTAAAAAAACGAATTATGTAAAATATATATTTTTTCTTTTTTTCAGATCACCGGATTTTCTCCTGAAACAGAGGTGTCCACCCTATGATAAATAGCTTTGATTTAATCGACCCTTTCCCTAACCTTGGAGAAAAAAAAAATGAATGAAAATAAAGAACAACAGACAACAACAGCAACAACGGCAGATAATAGCCAGGCCATCAATGGTGTTACACCAGAAGCTCCTCACACTCTCAGGATGTTTGTTTGTGTGAGTGGCGAGAAGGGAGGAGCAAGGAGGGGAAAGGGTATTGAAGAAGGGGGTAGGGACGTGCCAGGGTGCTAGGAAGGGGGTTGGGGCACGAGGGAATGCCAGGAAGGGGCACAGGGGCGACAGGGAAAGGAGGAAACCTAACACCATAATGGCAGAGCGGGACCCTCGGCACCTTAACACAACCCGGTGCATTATGCGACCCCGAGGTAGGCCTTTATAGCCCCGAGTTGACAGTGAGACGAACTCAGGATCCGCTTCCCATCTTAAGGACTCTGGGATTTTGCGGCATATCAGTCTAAGAAAGGCTTAAGAGGGGTCTTGAGAATGGCGTGTCTGTTTACTCAATAGTATACACGCGATGATGTGTTTATGTGTGCAGGCGGGAATGTGCACTATGCATTTCACTGTGTGTGGTATACTACTGGGTGAGAATGAGAGGGCGGGAGGGAGGACGGGTGGGCGGGAGGGAGGACGGGTGGGTGGGTGGGTGGGAGAGGGAGAGGGAGAGGGAGAGGGAGAGGGAGAGGGAGAGGGAGAGGGAGAGGGAGAGGGAGAGGGAGAGGGAGAGGGAGAGGGAGAGAGAGAAGAAAAAAAACAGAAAGACAGGCAGGCAGACAGGAAGACAGGCAGGCAAAAAGACAGATAAACAGACATAAAGACAGACAGATGCAGAGTTAGAGAGACAGATAAAGAGACGGAAAGACAGAGACAGAGCGAAACAGACACAGATATTGAAATAAAGAGAGAGAAAACAAAACAGTAAAAAAAGGGAAAGGGACATTAAAAAATAAATAAATAGATAAATAAACAGAAATAAAAATAACAGTAACTGTCACACGAAAACTAATAGCACATCCTTCCCTGCCACCAAGCATCAGATAGCTGACACCGTGACATGGATCCCTCGTCGCTTCTCCCAACGAGCCAGAGAGAACAGCGCCGTAGAGACCCTTTCCACTTCGCTTTATAGACGATTCGGGTTTTTGGAACGGATTTTTTTTTAATAATCGCCTCTGGTTGTGCTGGAAATAACATGTACACATACATACATACATATATACATACATACATACAAACACACACACGCACGCACGCACACACAAACACACACACACACACACACACACACACACACACACACACACACACACACACACACACACACACACACACACACACACACACACACGAGTGACACGACCTTCACACATGTTCGGCATCGAGTGTATTTTACACGTTCTAAAGACGATGACAGATGAGATTGCGGTTAACATGACTTAACATTATGTAGTTTGCATTTGTTCTGCACATGACCTAAATATCAGGTTGCACTTTGCCCTCTCTCAGACTTATTTGTATTTAGACGTCTATCTCATTTTTTATTAATTTAATGTATTTTCTTTTCTACTACTTCCAAATATGGTTTCTCGTCGTCTCCTTAAAGGCAGAGAAGCAAAGTCCTTTTACGATCGCCAGCAGGGAGGGAGAAAGGAATGACGTCATCGTGGGGGGAGGGGCATGTTGAGGGAAGAAGATGACGTCATGTGGAGGGGGCGGGGGGTGGGGGGGCGAAGGATATGTTGCAGAGTCTCTGTTATCGTGCATCTGTTTACACGTGGGATTTAGAAGAGATAAAGGCAGAGAGAAAGAAGAAGGAAGAGGATGTTCAAAAGGGGAAGAGAGGGGAGACAAGAAAGACGAAACAGAAGTGATAAAGAGGAAGAAGGGAAGCTATGGGTAGGAAAGGAAAGAGACAAAACTAGATAATAAAAAGAGTGATAGAGAGAGGAAGAGGAAGCTAAGAGGAGGTAAACAGGAAGACAGACATAGATAAAAAGAGTGATAAACAGAGAAAGAGGAAGCGAAGAGGAGGTAAACAGGGAGACAGCAATACGGGGAAAAGAAGAGAGATAGATAAGAAAAGATAGCTTAGAGGAAGTAGGGAAGGGTAGACAGAGGAAGAGATAATTAAGAAGATTTAAAGGGACAGAGGAAGAATAAACAAAGAGGGGAGAGAGAAGGAGAGACGGGAATGAGAGACGGGAATGGGACAGAGAGAAGGGGAAGAGAAACGAAAGATAGTCAAACATATTCGTTTTATATGTCTTCCCCTTTCCTTATTTTCCCCTCACTCACCGAATCCGCGGTTCCTTGATTTTGTTTTCTTTTTCTCTTCCTCTTTTTTTTCTTTTTTTCTTTTTTTTTTCCTTCGGCGGTCGCGCGATCTTCTTCCTGTCTAAAGTTGGTCCAAACCACAACTTCCAAACCACAACAACAGCGTTACCCTCTTACCCCTCTTCTTTTTTCTTCTTCTTCCTCTTTCTTCTTTCTTATTTTCATCTTCTTTTCCTCTTCCTCCTCTTTTCCTTCCCGGTTTTACCCTCCTTGAACCTACTTCCCCATCTTCCTCATTCTCCTCTCCTTCCTCCTTCTATTAATTTCCTTCCCTATGCCGGTTCTTTCAATTTCTCCCAATCTTCTTCCCTCCTCCTATTCCTACTTCCTCTATTGATCAGAAGCTCCCTCTTCCTCTTTTCCCTCCTCCTTCTTTGTCCTCTCCTGGTCACAAGCCACCTCTTCCTCCTTTACCTCCTCCTCCTCCTCCTCCTCTTCCGTCGCCCTTCTCGTCCTCTTTCTCCTTACTTCCTCCTCCCTCTCCCCTCCTTCCTCTCCCCTCCCCCCCCCTAGAACCCCCACCCACAGCCGCGACCTCACAAAACTTTTCCAAACCCTAAACACAACAGACGGAAACCCCAGTGCGTGCTAATGGGTCTAACTAGGGTCCGGAATGACCCTTGCTGACGCTATTTCGCTCTCGGGGATAAAGGGGTTATCTGTCTTTTCCTTTGCTCTAAATAAATATAAACACTGTTTATAATTATGATATTCATGGGATTAAAGAATGAGATATGATGGATAAAATACTAAGATCGGAATAACGGATAGTGGAAGTAAGTAAGTAATTACGTTGCGTGTTGAAGTCGAATTGTAAGTTAGGTGTATACATTTGTGATATAACAGTTAATTTCCTGTATCCCTCATTAACTATGTCAAGGGATGCTTTCGATTCTAATATCATCATTAGTTGTGTACTCAATAAAAGTCTACGGACTACTAACAAGTGATTCGATTAGAAAAAAAAGAAAAAAAAAGAAGTTAGATCAGCGTAGTGTACAAAAAAATGTTTAATGAGCAAAGCATATCTTTAATATTAGAAGTGTTTAAATAAATGTATAAATACTAACCGGCCATGTGTTGTCCTAGAAGCGCTTTGAATTCGATATATGCAATAACCATTTTATATTCGACCTTTCGAAAAAGAACTAACAGCAGTTCTATGGAGCATTCAGTGATTCAAAAAAATTAAAATATCATGACTGATTAAATCTCAACGCATTCTTGAGTACATATTCATCAGACACTGTACTTTCCAACTCAAGATTTTCAACTTGAACGAATATCGTAACCCCCCAAAACCATGATGAAAATAAAGCAAATGATTAATCATACAATAAACAACAATTATTGCAACAATGCACTCACCTGCCACAATAAGTCCGAGTGTAAGACCATCCTTTTTCGTCAACTGCACGGTGCTCACCCCACGGACGTCCTCTGGAGAGAGATGCAGATTGGCCATAGAATTTTACGAATGAAATGAGTGTTTACGAATGAAATGTTCATGATTTGATAAAGAGAGATAAAAATATCTGATATGCATATGCATATCTTTACAGTGCATTCATTATCAGTTGATTGTTGATGCTATTGGTCTTCAGATTTGGACATAAATCGTAAGTACAAACATTAAAATAAAACTTTACCTGCTATGTAACTAATCCTGGGATCGCGAACTATCGTGCTGTACTGAGTGTCAGGTCCGCCATTCTCATCTGCAAAGATAGAAAAATATATATTATAGATTATTTCCGTCATTCTTTATTTTAGGTGTATACCCGGTCCATTTAACACATTGTGTTATTAGAGAAGTTCTCCCTGTTGGAAAATAGAAAATGTGAAAAACTGCCCACGGAGACGAGAACGTGGAACATGTTAGGGTAGACTAAAATATTTCAAGCATTTCGCAACAAATCTTACTGTAGTTCACGATCACATTATATCGCATATATTTATATCACGATATCGGCCTCGATAACTGGGAAAGGTATAATATGAATCGGGAAACCGCAGGGTAACAGAGATTCAGTAATTAAGGTATTACGAAGCACATTCTCTCAAGCCCTCCGCCTGGTCTCAAAAATCTTCGCATGGAAAGAGCTAGAGCAATTATCTGGATCTCGCACCGATAATTTCTTACTTTAACCAATAAATCAGCAATAGCCAGCCTTCGAGTTGTGAAAATCCTCGTCGTCGCTGTTGGCGGGAATTACGACCAAGGTCTATATAAGTACTTACATAAACAGCACCTACATGACGGAATTCATTTGAAATTACACGAATTTCACTTGGGTCCATCTCCTATTATCACGTGCGTGATTATTTATTACAGATATTGGCTCTAATAAATTGGTTGGTTGCTAGTGTCTAAGATCACGACTATATATAAACACACACACACACACAAACACACACACACACACACACACACACACACACAGACACACACACACACACACACACACACACACACACACACACACACACACACACACACACACACACACACACACACACACAGGGGATAGTTTAGAAGCACAATAAACAGACAAGCCACAATTTGACTGAAGTCACAAGAACCTGCCACAGCAAATCCTTTATTATTATTATTATTATTATTATCATCATCATCATCATCATCATCATCATCATCATCATCATCATCATCATCATCATCATCATCATCATCATCATCATCATCATCATCATCAACATCATTATTATTAATATCACACACACACACACACACACACACACACACACACACACACACACACACACACACACACACACACACACACACACACACACACACACACACACAGGTGGGCAGGGCATGGCGTATCCTACCCGCAGCTTCCGGTTCAGCTGGACGTGTCGGGTCGCCATTAGCTTAAATCAACATCAGCTATTGTCATCGTGGCGCTAAATTTACAACTCTCCACCTCGTCCACCCAGCTACTCCACAGCCATCCACCTTGATCTTCCACAAAGCTTATTTCACCTATTTTTTTTTTTTTTTTTTTTTTTTTTTTTATGTTTTCACTCTTGCTGTCAGACCCATCTCCTGTTTTCAGTTTTAAGAAGAATACGCTTTATCAATTTTCCTTCTTTCCACCAGATCTTTATACTATTTTCTTCAGCCTTATGCTTATTCATTTTTACTTTGATTCTTGCTCCCGCATCATCCCTTAACTTCTTCCCATCCCTCCTTCTCCCTCTCCCTCTCCCTCTCCCTCTCCCTCTCCCTCTCCCTCTCCCTCTCCCTCTCCCTCTCTCTCTCTCTCTCTCTCTCTCTCTCTCTCTCTCTCTGCTTTTCTGACCCTCCTTCCAACTGGACCTCCTCCCCTCGCCTCCCCACCCTCTCACCTTTTCCCCTCTTTCTCCTCTTCCGCCCTCGCGTGTGGTGCCGCGTGCGGTACAGGGCCCACTTAGCCCGCGGTTCTTAGTGGTCACAGGCGTGAAACCCGAGCTCGGTGGCCCTGATCATGTTACGTCTGTCGTATGCCGTATGCCGTATATCGACACTAAATTGCCTTTAGTAATGGTGTGTGACTGTTTTACGTGTGCGTGTCCACCAAAATTTATGGTACGATTATTTTTTTTATATGTTCATGTTCGTGATATGTGGCTCTTCAAAATACCGCTTACACCAAGACTGGATTCTTAATCTAAGAGTTAACTGGTTTATAATCATATTAATTATCTTATAATGGACTGATCTGCATTCATATTTTAGCAATGATATACGTTTATTTGGTATGGCGTTTCTTTGGATCCTTATCATTCTTGTTAATTTGGTCTGTCTCCTTCACAAATTCAAATGTTGCGGCCTTGTCATCTCAGGTAATTTGTTGCTTACTCTAAGATACTTAACGTTTCTTCACATGTCACTTCACTCTGTAAGGTTATGCATTATTTTTATTTATTTATTTATTCATCATTCATTTGCCTTTTGTAATTCATTACTGTTAATTTTTTTATGATACTGACAGATTTTTCTCCATAAAGAAATATGTTGCAATGGCGTATTCTAGAGCAGTTAACACATCAAAATGTTCTGAGGAATGATTATTATTGCTAGACTGAGGCATCTTACCTGCAGCCTTCATATTTATTACAATGGGCCTGTGTGGTGCCCCATTAAAATAAATATTCACCTTCATATCCACGTACCAATGATCCTTAACGAACTATGAAAAATAACGTTCAAGAAACTAGTTCGTTATAACTAAAACAACGATATTTGCGAAATAACGACATAACGACAGCAATATGAAGATATTAATTATCAACTTATCTTCCCGTAAAAATAGCATCGACAGAAAGCTATCCTGTTATACTATTTCTGTTACTCATATTCATCAGCATCCATATATACACTGAGTACTATGTACGCAATAACTACAGTTAACATGCCATTTATATATACCTAATACGGCTACAGTCATAGCTGCTATACGTTCACATGGTGATTAAATACGTGTTCTGAAACCGAGCGGCCCCGCAAATAGAGATCTCACACACACAGCCTTGAAATGATCACGCCCTTACCCCCGCGCAAGATGACCCATTAAGTCACTTAAGGGTTCATCCAAAGTGTGCATTAGATTACGAGCTCAGGCGTTTATAGCCGCGTCCTGAGTGTTAATTAGGGATAGTGAGTCACTCGGGGCCCTCTCCGCTTCCATGATCACAGCACGCTCGTGTCTTAGGGAAGGGCCGTGTTATTAGTCAAAACACATCGAAAATATGGTCAGATTTTGAAAGGTAAGTGTACTTTGTGTCGTGTAAATTAGGGATTAACGATTATTAAGATGAATGGAAGAAAAACATAACGGGAGAGTTTTTATCTACAGTTTCGCAAAAATCTCCGGTGAATTTACGACACCGGGGCGGACAGAAGAAAGACCTTGCCTTGAATACCGCCGTGTGCATACATGAAAAATTCTTCTGTTTCCGAGGGTGAGGTCAGGCTGGGTCAGACACCGCTTGCATTACCAATCACGTGTGACCCCTGCCAAGCGCCACATGGCCTTTTAGGGATGCAATCTGCATGTCTCTTGCGCTGCCTTATTCGCGACGAACCAGCAGGAGATACGCTAAGAGGTCACTTGTCTCTCCCACGAGGCCAAATAAGGTCAGCGTTATACAAACACCGTCATTGGGGAATATCTGACTTGTGACCTCGCACAGGCAAGATCCCCGCCATGATAGCGAAGTACGTCACGTGAGCGAGGGCGAAGTAGAGGGAGGTGGTGCCGCGAAGTGACTTAAGATGATAAACCTGTTCCCCTCCTCCAGAAGGTCAAGCGAGATGACATGATAATATCCAGCACAGGAGGCGGGTTAGGGAGAGGGGGAGGGGGGGAGGGGACATACCCCACTGTGACCCTTTCATCACGCTCGCTCCTCACTGACCCAAAGCGGGAGGTCACGGGATTCTGGATCGCATCGTGACCTCTATAGTGTAGATAGTTATGCATGTATGGATATGCACTCGTCCGCCGAATTCTGAAATGTTTAGATGCATATATGTAGGAACCCTTTCTTTTTTTTTTCTCTCTCTCTCTCTCTCTCTCTCTCTCTCTCTCTCTCTCTCTCTCTCTCTCTCTTATCTCTATCTCTATCTCTCTCTCTCTCTCTCTCTCTCTCTCTCTCTCTCTCTCTCTCTCTCTATCTCTCTCTAACACACACACACACACACACACACACACACACACACACACACATACTAATGATACTATTATGTAGCGGATGGACAGTGACGAGAAAAATATAACAACGAATGGTTTAAAAAATAACTTAAAACAATATGTGTGTGTGTGTGTGTGTGTGTGTGTGTGTGTGTGTGTGTGTGTGTGTGTGTGTGTGTGTGTGTGTGTGTGTGTTTGTGTGTTATTAAATCAAGGTTACTTGAAACTTCTTATAAAACTGTGAGAGATTAAATCATTTTCAAGCTCCTATTTGTGTGTGTGTGTGTGTGTGTGTGTGTGTGTGTGTGTGTGTGTGTGTGTGTGTGTGTGTGTGTGTGTGTGTGTATGCAAATAGGAACTTGAAAATTATTTCATTTATTTGTTTTATAAAAAAAAAATCAAGTAAGCTCTCTAGTGTAATTTAATAAGCTAATAGGCTGTAACATTTTCTTTAACTCTTGTGATTATTCCCGTAAATAATACTCATGCGCGGTTCTAACAACTTATTATACGTCTAATCACAACTTTGATGCGGTGAATCAACTACAAATATGAAAGTGGCGACTGAAGAATATTTAAAATCAACAAAGCCATTTATCATGGAAATGTTTCTTAGGAATAGATAGAATTAAGAACATAAAGAATTCTACAAAGATCACCATGAAAATATTTCTTTGTAAAGCTCATAAGGCTGTCCATCCGTGCTATTTTTAACAATGAAAGGAGACACTTATTCGCCATAAATCCAAAAGATGGACAATAAACAGCAACATTATTTAGCTGTTTACATTTCTAGCATTGTTATAGATAATCCGAGGTACAATGAAAAGAAAAAGAAAAGTAAATAAAAATTCGAATAATGATAAACGCATCAGTTGGGGACTTTGATGTTTTTCCAGCGTTGAGGCCGCCTTGTACAGCTGGTGGCCAGATGGGTGAGTAGCGACCACCTGTCTGCAGAAGGTCTCGGCGAGGCTGGCACCCGATGCTCCCCAGCACGGAGCCCCGAAGCTGCAGGATCGAGGGGGCGGCTGTTTATTGGTGTTCGTCGCATTGCTTGTGTCTGTTGTCTCTTGTACTGCTGACGCGACCGTTGAGGCATTGTCTTGGCCCCGGACCAAGGGCTTGATTTGTTTGTTATCTCGACGCCAAGTTCGAAGGACCTCCCAATCACCCATCTCTTCGAGGGCGAGAAACGAGGTATAAATCCACAATAATGGGAGGCGAAATGTGGTTAACCTACATGCTATAGGGTTAAGTACGGTGCATACGATGTGAAACATGCTAACTAGGTGGCGTCTTCCCAACGGACTCTTTCCCACGAAACATAATATATCCAAAGCACCTACGCAAGCGTGCTTCTTGTACTTGACACCTTAGGCGCTCTGCTCTCACCCTAGGACCCTTGTTCTCAGCCATCTGTCTCACCTCGACTTCAAAGCAAACCACGGTGCAAAAATCCCCGCGCTATGAAGCTTTCTACTTACTCGCAGACGAAGAAATATTAAAACTTCTTGCGAACTGGCTGACAGAATTCCCACAGTGCCCCACGTAAACACCAGTAACGTTGTCAACACCGGGCTCCCCGGGGAGGAGGGGAGGAAGCCAGACGGGTGGAATGGGCGGAGCTGGGAGGTCCCTTGACACCCATACCCCGCCCTCGCATACCCTTACGGTGCCCATTATCTGTTGTAATATTCTCGTGAGAGGCTTGGCGGTGGGAACGAAATAAGGGAGTGTGAGGGGGTGTCGGGGGAAGCACAACGTAAGCGTCCATTTCTGTATTAGACACTCCATAAAAAGT
>NC_061827.1:10082250-10097250 GCF_019202785.1 Penaeus chinensis | reverse complement strand
TCTTCTTCTTTCTTCTCTTCTTCTTCTCCTCTTTCATTTCTCTTCATCTTCATCTTCATCTTCATCTCATCTTACATCCTTCATCTTCATCTTCATCTTCTTCTTCTTCTTCTTCTTCTTCTTCTTCTTCTTCTTCTTCTTCTTCTTCTTCTTCATCTTCATCTTCATCTTCATCTTCATCTTCATCTTCATCTTCATCTTCATCTTCTTCATCTTCATCTTCATCTTCATCTTCTTCTTCTTCTTCCTATTCTTCTCCTCCTCCTCTTCCTCCTCCTCCTCCTCCTCCTCCTCCTCCTCCTCCTCCTCCTCCTCCTCCTCCTCCTCCTCCTCCTCCTCCTCCTCCTCCTCCTCCTCCTCAACACTTCAGCTTCCGTCGCTTCTTCGGCAGGCAAGCAAAGCGCTAAACGTTCACTGGCGATCGGTGTTGATGGAGTTTTAATATGGCTGTTCGCATTTTGCATTTGTTTATTTCTCATTATTATTCTTTTTACACAGAGTCATTCACCTAAACATACATACACAGACACAGACACGTAAATACATACACAGACACATACACGTAAATACATACACAGACACATACACGAAAATGCATACACACACACATACACAAAAATACATACACAGAAACATACACGAAAATACATACACAGACACAAACACGAAAATACATACACAGAAACATACACGTAAATACATACACAGACACATACACGAAAATACATACACAGACACATACACGAAAATACATACACAGACACATACACGAAAATACATACACAGATACACGAAAATATATACACAGATACATACACGAAAATACAACACAGACACACACACGAAAATATCCACACTACACCCATAATACTCTAAAATAAACCTTTTAGACGGCTCATGGGCGCGTGCAAAGAGACGAGGCGAAACGGCGGGCGTGCGAGAGAGAGCCAGACAGCCCACGTAGAGGCCGGGATGATGGCTTCCCCAGGGACGCCCGCGTTCACGCCCGCGGACCTGTCCCTGCGAACGCCCACGCCCGGTTCCGAGTGATCGACCACCTTGGGGGATCTGTGATGGATTTTTTTTCGTGTCGATTTTCAGGTTGATCCGAAGAGAGGGAGAGGGAGCAGGGATGGGGAGGAGGGGAAGGGGAAAGGGAGGTAGAGGGAGCAGGGGGAGCAATAGAGGGAGGAGGGAGAGAGGGAGAGGGTGAGAGGGTGAGAGGGAGAGGGAGAGGGAGAGGGTGAGAGGGAGAGGGAGGAGAAGGAGTAGGAGGAGAGGGAGGAGGGGGAGGGAGATAGGAAAATGGAGAGGGAGAGGGAGGGGAAAGGGAGAGGGGGGATAAGAAAAAGGAGGAGAAGAGATAGAAAAGAAGAGAAAGAGAAAAATAAGTACAGAAACAGAAAGCGAAGGGTAGAAAGAAGACGAGATAGAAATAAAAAAGAAAAAAAATACAATAAAAAAAAAAAAGAAAACGATCTGAAATCCGCATGTCTCCCTCGCCGTCCGAAGCATTAATTTCGAATCAAGACTCGGATCAAGATTGTGCCGATTCATTCCTCACTCACGGCCTCTCGAGAACTGACACGAGGTTACAGCTACTGATGACGTCATGTTTACACGAATCGCTGTACACACACGGCCATGTTCGTTCTTGTTGTTTTTAGGGCTTGTTTGACACTGATTTATAAGCATTTTATGATACGGCGAACGAGAGGTAAAAGACGAATGAGAAGATGGATGAAAATACCGAAAGTTTAGCAGGTTATTGGATTTTTTTTCCATCTTCCTTTTAAAGGAGGGAGAGGCATTGTCGTTTCATCTTCTTCTTCTTTTTCTTCTTTTTCTTCTTCTTCTTCTTCTTCTTCTTCTTCTTCTTCTTCTTCTTCTTCTTCTTCTTCTTCTTCTTCTTCTTCTTCTTCTTCTTCTTTTTAGAGACTACACGGAAGTGGGAAGTCAGTAAGCTATGGGGTAATTACTATAAACGAAGGGATCAAGAAAAAAATAATAAAATCAGGCTATTTTTCGTACCCTGAATCATTTTTGGTTCCCTTTTGTGGGAGAAAGTTTATGTTACATACATACATGCATAGATATATATATATGTATGTGTGTGTGTGTGTGTGTGTGTGTGTGTGTGTGTGTGTGCGTGCGTGCGTGCGTGCGTGCGTGCGTGCGTGCGTGCGTGCGTGCGTGCATGCTTGCGTGCGTGTGTTCGTGCGTGCGTGCGTGCGTGCGTGTGTGTGTGTATGTATGTATGTATGTATGTATGTATGTATGTATGTATGTATGTATGTATGTATGTATGTATGTATGTGTGTATGTTTATATATATATATATATATTAGAAACGTCACTATCTTTATCACAATGGCAATACGAGCAGGTGGAAGACGTTGCGTTGTCAACCGCGGCCTGACAAGTACAACCTGTTCATACCCAAGACATGCTTCCTGGTGTAATGCTCCGGATTTCTCCATCTCGAGACGGGGAAGAGGGGGGGGAGGGGGGTGCCGAGCGAGATAGCATGGGTAATCTGACCTCAGGGATGGATCGCTATCAGCTCTGTCAATCTGGCCGATTTTGCAATAGGAGGGGGTTGGAGGAGGAGGGGGGGAAAAGGGAGTGGGAGGAGGAGGAGGGGAAAGGGAGGGGGAGGGAGAGGAGGAGGAGGAGGAGAAGTAGAAGGATGGAGGGGGAGATGAGGAGGAGGAGGAGGAGGAGGAGGAGGAGGAGGGAGAGGGGAAGGAGGAGAAGAAGGAGAAGGAGGAAGAAGGGGGGAGGAGAGGAGGAGGGGGAGGTGAGGGTTGGATGGGGAGGAGAAGGAGGAGAGGGAGGAGAAGGAGGAGGGGGAGGGGGGACGGGGAAGAGGAGGAGGAGGAAGAACAAGAAGAAGAAAAAAAAAAGAAAAAAAAATGGATGATGCTCGAAGAAGAAGGTGAAGGAGGAGAACAATATGATGACGATGAAGAAAAAAATAAAAAAAATAAAAAAGAGAAAGAAGAGGAAGAATAAGAAATACATAAAGGGAAAAGAGAAAAAGAAAAAGAAAAAAAAGAGAAAAGAAGAAGAAGAAAGAAAAAAAAGGAAAAGAAGGAAAAGAAGCAGAAAGAAAAGAGAAAAAGAAGAAGAAACAAAAGGAGAAGAAAAAAATAGAGAATACATATAAATAAATAAATAAATAAATAAATATGTGTGTGTGTGTGTGTGTGTGTGTGTAAATATATATGTATATGTATATGTATATATATATATATATATATACATAGTCATCCGAACACCACATACATAACAAACGGAATCTGTATCCGAGGTTAGCGAACGAGCAGACTGCGTTCGAACATTCCCTCTGGTCTTCATGGTTCGGAATTAATTTTATTTTCATGACACGAGAAAGAGGCTGGGTAGAGCTCTTTTAAGTCGCGTGGGAATTTTATGTCGGGAGATTTCGTTTTATTTTCAGGTTCCTTAATCCCTTTTGGGTTGAATATTCCCGGTTAGGTGAGCGCTCGGTTTCATATTTTCTGATAGGCTCTCTCTCTCTCTCTCTCGCTCGCTCTAGCTCTCGCTCGCTCTAGCTCTCTCTCGCTCTCTCTCTCTCGCTCTCTTTCTCGCTATCGCTCTCGCTCTCGCTCTCTCTCTCTCTCTCTCTCTCTCTCTCTCTCTCTCTCTCTCTCTCTCTCTCTCCTCTCTCTCTCTCTCTCTCTTTCTCTCTCTCTCCCCCTCTCTCTCCCCCTCTCTCTCTCCCTCTCTCTCTCCCTCTCTATCTCCCTCTCTCTCTCCCTCTCTCTCTCCCTCTCTCTCTCCTTCTCCTTCTCCTTCTCCCTCTCTCTCTTCCTCTCCTTCTCCTTCTTCTCGTTTTCCCGCTCTCTCTCTCTCTCTCTGTCTCTCTCTTTCCCTCTTCCTCTCCCTCTCCATCTCCCTCTCCCTCTCCTTCTCACTCTCCCTCTCCTTCTCACTCTCTCACTTGATTATTTTTCCTTCTCTCTCTGATTCTATAGTTCTCCTTCTATGATTTTTCATCTTTCTCTCATTCTCTTATTCTCTTTCTCTGATGTTTCCTCTTTCTTTCTATTTTTTTTCCTTATAATATGTCTTTCTCTGATTTCATCACTCCCTCTGATTCTCTTTCTTTCTCTCTTCTTTCCCTCTTTCTCTTTCCAGTTTCCCCTCTCTCTGATTTTGTGTGCATGTGTGTGTGTGTGTGTGTGTGTGTGTGTGTGTGTGTGTGTGTGTGTGTGTGTGTGTGTGTGTGTGTGTGTGTGTGTGTGTGTGCGCGCGTATTAATACACACATTTACATACAATTCTCGAATTCTCTCTCTCTCTCTCTCTCTCTCTCTCTCTCTCTCTCTCTCTCTCTCTCTCTCTCTCTCTCTCTCTCTCTCTCTCTCTCTCTCTCTCTCTCTCTCTCTGAAAACCTCCTGGAGATACCATGTTCTTGTGTGTAATCAAGTATTTACTTAAGACTCCCCTTTAATTCCACGTGTACTCCAGAGGCGAATTAAGAGGTTGATAATGAGTCAGGAATGTAATAAACGCGAGAGCGACGAAAGGGAACTCTTTTAATTATTTATGTACAGTCAAAAATCGCTGTTGAAACCTTAGGATGGTGGAAGACGTATGTATCACATTTTTTTTCCGATTTGTCATATTGCAGTGTTACTGATGTAAGATTCCCTAGTGTATCCCTACTCAAGCAAACAATTACATATAGGGGAAATATATCTTCTATGGCATTTTAATCACATCTTGTGGTTGTTTAATGATTCTAAAAAAATAAATTTGGTCTAGATGGATAGATCCTCGACTTCAGTGCATGGCATGGATACCGTAGTGCAGACGTAGCACACACTGACCGTCAAGAATGTAAATGAATTGCGTAACTCAAGACCAGGGCTTTGCTAGGATATCGACTCAGCCCCTATAGCTGATAAGAGCCGGATATGCACACTGTGTTCCCCGTGAAGTCACCCAGCGAAGTCTCGGGCGGTGACGTGTTGATTACTTCAGCATCACCTGCCTGAGTTCTCCATTGCTGATGGGGTGATAATCGTAGGTTTGCGATAACGAGGGCTATCTAAATCTGGTTCACTATTGTAACTCTTAA
The DNA here is from genome assembly GCF_019202785.1 of Penaeus chinensis. Classification (NCBI taxonomy): domain Eukaryota; kingdom Metazoa; phylum Arthropoda; class Malacostraca; order Decapoda; family Penaeidae; genus Penaeus; species Penaeus chinensis. The sequence goes on along the minus strand of NC_061827.1, from coordinate 10,092,141 downwards.
GTTTAAGCTGATTACTCAAACAAACTTAACTCGCCCTGACTTACAACTGCAGGGCTTGTATCTTTAACGATGGTGAGCACCCAGCTGGTCGATCTCGCCTCACTCCAACGACCATCTCGCCGGTTTAGAACGAGTGTGTTGCCTTCGATGTGTTTTCTAAGCTTATTCTCCCCCCAAAAAAAACAAACAAACTTGAAGGTCTTATCACTGCACCTATGGCCAGTATCTTGAACTTGTAAACATCACATTATAATTAGATTGGACAGTTTACTCCCGCCCTACTTCCAACGCAGCGGGGAACCACATAACTGCATCTACATATGTCTCACGCCCACGTTCAAATTGAACCTCCTTCAGTCACCTCACGCTGCAGATTTATAAACACAGAGAATGAATTTATAAACGTAGAGAATGACATAGAAGGTCCCGGCAAGCGTACTGTAAACTGTCCTTGAAACCATCACTCCGCTGCTCTGGGTCCGTCTTTGATGGTACCGCCGAAGACAGGACGCGGGGCGAACCTTTCTCGTGTTTTCTTTATCTGATGCTGCGCCCAGACAGAAACGTCCTCGAGAGCCTCAGAGACAATGCTAATATCTAATTTATCTGCCATTAAGAAGAGCCTCATCACCTCCATGATGCTTGTTTTCTGGTCCTTGTAATCCAGGAGGTGTGCGGGATTCGTACAAGAAGTTAACATTGCTCAACCGGTGGACACTGCGTATCCCTCGTAGTGGACAAGCTCGCTCCGTGTTTTGTCGCTGGGAACGGAGACTAGACATTCTCCGCCTACGCTGCACCTCCTCCTCCTCGACTTCCTCCTTCTTCTCCTTCTCCTTCTCCTTTTTCTCCTTCTTTTCCTCCTCCTCCTCCTCCTCCTCCTCTTCCTCCTCCTCCTCCTCCTCCTCCTCCTCCTCCTCCTCCTCCTCCTCCTCCTCCTCCTCCTCCTCCTCCTCCCCTTCCTCTTCCTCCCGTTCCTCCTCCTTCTCTCTCTTCCTGCCTCTCCCTCTCCCGGTCTGTCCGTCTGCCGGCCTGCCTGCCTGCCTGCCTGCCTGCCTGCCTGCCTGCCTGCCTGCCTGCCTGCCTGCCTGCCTGCCTGCCTGCCTGCCTGCCTGCCTTTTTTCCTCACCCTCTCAATCTCCTCCACATTGAAATTCACCTATTCCTATCTCTCAAAAAAAAAAAAAAAAAAATGAAAGGAAATGAAAGCTAGAAACGAATGCCTCTGCCGCCATTCATTGCAAGTGGTTGTTCTTCCATAAGCTTTTAATTCTCCCTCACTTAAGGGGAGATTAAAGTTTGTTGACACTGTGGCGGCATATGAGCCCGAGTTTCGAAAGCATGTAGCATTTCTCTTTTTTTTGTGCGTTTTGTCTTGATTTGTTTTTTGTTTGTTTTTAGATATGAGAATGCCACACGCGCACATATAAACAAGGAATGACACATACACACACACACACAAATGAAAGGAGAGAGAGAGAGAGAGAAAGAGAGAGCGAGAGAGAGAGAGAGAGGGAGAGAGAGAGAGAGAGAGAGAGAGAGAGAGAGAGAGAGAGAGAGAGAGAGAGAGAGAGAGAGAGAGAGAGAAAGAGGTTAAAATGATTAATTTGATTCCATTTGATACAATGGATATTCTTGGTGTGACATAGTGTCTGTTTTATTTTGCTTCTAAGAGAGAGAGAGAAAGAGAGAGAGAGAGAGAAAGAGAGAGAGAGAGAAAGAGAGAAAGAAAGAGAGAGAGAGAGAGAGAGAGAGAGAGAGAGAGAGAGAGAGAGAGAGAGAGAGAGAGAGAGAGAGAGAGAGGGGGGGGGGGGGAGAGAAAGAGAGAAACAGAGAGAGAGAGAGAGAGAGAAAGAGAGAAAGAGAGAAAGAGAGACAGAGAGAGAGAGAAAGAGAAAGAAAGAGGGGGGAGACAAGAAGATAGGAATGCCTTAACTCTCGTTGCATATGCTTATATAATTCTCCTTGCGTAGGGTACTTGTTTTGTATCACGCCCCCAAACTACAAACACATGAAAATTAAAACGAAAGATTTAAACAAAACACAAAAATGCAGCAGCAACTTCCTTAGACGAAAAGTTCATCGTACAAGAGGACCTTCCCTTAAGCCCCCAAGAGAGCTCGACGACAGACAGACATTCCTGCATGTCTTCTTATATAGAACGGAGACCTTCCAGCGCCGCCCCCCCCCTCGTACTGGCTCCTCTCCCACCAGGGATGTTAATACGGCGCACCAGTTGGTCCTCTCGCGCGGTTTATCAACGGGCATGATGGGTGGATTCAAGAGCAGAGGCGCTAATAACTAGATGGAACAAAGGTAAAGATATATATATATATATATATATATATATATATATATATATATGTGTGTGTGTGTGTGTGTGTGTGTGTGTGTGTGTGTGTGTGTGTGTGTGTGTGTGTGTGTGTGTACATATATATATATATTATAGAGAATGTGTTCTTTCTTGGATAATGTCTTCCTGACGTTTTGCACTTAAGTCGTAAGATTATAATTGCAAAAGGATTACCACAAGCAGATATGATAATAATCTGGAGAAACTGAAGGGAGACGAACCGCAGTTAAGGTTTAATGGTAAACACATTCATTATCATTCCTGGCAAGGGCAACAATTTCATAGCAGGTCATTATAATAATTGTTATTTATGTCTGCCAAGAGATAAAATTTCAAATAGATTAATCATTCCCTCTTCAAAAAGAAAAGACAGACAATGGCGAACTGATTTACAAAAGGGAGATTCCATTTAAGGGCAGTGATATTGGCTCTTTGAAATTAAAGGTAATTGCATGGGAAAGTGCCATTAAATAAACCAGCGGAACTGAACCTCGTCTACGAAATGCCACGAGAATGAAAAGCCACTTGACATTATGACTAGCCTGAGCCACGATGTCCCAAGTCGTCTGTGAGAGACTTCGTTCACTCAAAATGATTTCGTAAATGTTGTGACTGGCGCAACTTAGACTAGTGAAAGGTATAATCGCCTATCACTGAAGAAATACTCGAGGGTGATTGTCTAATGATATTATAACCAGATACTATAACTCTCAAACTATCTGCCAACTTCAGATTACACTTCCATTTATTCACTCAAGAAATGCTCGAAATATAAACATACTAATCTTAATAACATACATACCAACCCACTAAAACACTCGCGCAGATGATCCTCCTTAAGCCCCTTTAATAAACTGAGCTAATTAAAAGTCCACGGCTGTGTACACTGCAGAGAGACAGAGGACCCTCACCGTCTAAACACTTCAGATAAAACCCACGAAGGCCGAGTCTCGAAAACCGAAGAGAGGGTGCCGTAGAAGACACGGCGAAGGGGGCGTGGCGAGAGTAAGGGCGTGAAGCACCTAAGTAAGGGCCCTAAGAGAACACTGATGCCTCAAGTGGATAATGGAGTCAGGCGGTAAGGACGCAGATCTTACGGACCGGGCCTACCAGTGCCTGTTTGGACGGTCCGGTTTGGCGCACAGGGAGTCTCTGTTCCCATGCTCTCCCCGGCGATAATGAGGCAGTTACGCCGGCCGCCTGTCGTTACAGGTCGTTACGCTCTGGCTTTGCTTATCGCAGCCATCAATGCCTTCCTTATATATATATATTTATATATGTGTGTGTGTGTGTATATGTGTGTGTGTGTGTGTGTGTGTGTGTGTGTGTGTGTGTGTGTGTGTGTGTGTGTGTGTGTGTGTGCGCGTGCGTGCGTGCGTGCGTGCGTGCGTGCGTGCGTGCGTGCGTGCGTATGCGTGTGGGTCCGTTTCCTATTCCCTCTCCCTCTCCTTCTCCCTCTCCCTCTCCCTCTCCCTCTCCCTCTCCCTCTCCCTCTCCCTCTCTCTCTCTCTCTCTCTCTTCTCTCTCTCTCTCTCTCTCTCTCTCTCTCTCCCTCTCCCTCTCCCTCTCCCTCTCCCTCTCCCTCTCCCTCTCCCTCTTCTTCTCCCTCTCCCTCTCATTCTCCCTCTCATTCTCCCTCTCATTCTCCCTCTCATTCTCCTTCTCCTTCTCCTTCTCCCTCTCCCTCTCCCTCTCCCTCTCCCTCTCCCTCTCCCTCTCCTTCTCCTTCTGCTTCTGCTTCTGCTTCTCTTTCTCTTTCTCTTCTCTTTCCTCTTTCTTTCTCTTTCTCTTCTCTTTCTCTTTCTCTTTCTCTTTCTCCTTCTCCTTCTCCTTCTCCTTCTCCTTCTCCTTCTCCCTCCCCTCTCCCTCTCCCTCTCCCTCTCCCTCTCCCTCTCCCTCTCCCTCTCCCTCCCCCTCTCCCTCTCCCTCTCCCTCTCCCTCTCCTTCTCCTTCTCCTTCTCCCTCTCCCTCTCCCTCTCCCTCTCCCTTTCCTTCTCCCTCTCCTTCTCCTTCTCCTTCTCCTTCTCCCTCTCCCTCTCCCTCTCCCTCTCCTTCTCCTCTCCCTCTCCCTCTCCCTCTCCCTCCCCCTCCCCCTCTCCCTCTCCCTCTCCTTCTCCCTCTCCCTCTCCCTCTCCCTTTTCTTCTCCTTCTCCTTCTCCTTCACCTTCTCCATCTCCCTCTCCTTCTCCTCTCCTTCTCCTTTTTTTTTCTCTTTCTCTTCCTCTCTTTCTCCTTCTCCTTCTCCTTCTCCTTCTCCTTCTTTTTCTTTCTCTTTCTCTTCCTCTCTTTCTCTCTCCTTCTCCCTCTCCTTCTCCCTCTCCCTCTCCCTCTCCCTCTCCCTCTCCCTCTCCTTCTCCCTCTCCTTTTTCTTTCTCTTTCTCTTCCTCTCTTTCTCTCTCCTTCTCCCCTTCCTTCTCCCTCTTCTTCCCCCTCTCTCTGAAATATACACACGAGTTTGACCTCATCCCAATTTATTCAAGTTCAATAGACCAGAACTTCCCAGAGATTCACGAAGTTGGGTTTTCTTCCCATGATCCGCTTCCGCCAAAAAATCGAAGAATTGTTTTTTTTTTTTTAATGGAACTTTCGCTTCTTAGAGATGGCAACATATTTTAAGAAAAAAGGAGCAACTTTCTTCTTAGAATACAATGTTTTTTGGGATGCGTGTGCGAGACAAAGAACCAGGAGAGACAGACTACCTTTTACCCCTTAGTATACGAGTGCTGATTATTACCCTCCGTACCTGAAAGTAGATGGGAGAGAAAAAAAATATGAGTACATGGGAAAAAATAAGGAAGAGATATACTTTCTCTCTATCTATCTTTCTCTTTCTATTTCTATTTCTATTTCTATTTCATTTTCTATTTCTATTTTTTTTCTCTCACTCTCTCGCCTCTCTTTTCTCTGCTCCTTTCCTCGCTCCTCTTTCTCTCATCTCCCCCTTCTCCTCTCCCCCTTTTCCGTCCCCCCCCCCCTCTCCCCTCTCCTTCACAACCCCTCATTTATTCTTTCTCTCCTAACTTCTCTCTCTTCTCTCATCTCCTCTCCCTTCTCTCTCCTTCTCCTGTGCGGGGTGCAAGGACGATCCCGTCAGAAATCTGCTGACTGCGTCAAATCCCTCGCCACAGTGGATGGGGAACCCGGCCATTTCCTGCACACAGGGATAACTTTGAACAAAATTAAACAGACACTTGTCCAAAACCAAGAATACCATGGGAACAAATGGAATCATTTATACCTCTCTCTCTCTCTCATCCTCTCGTCCTCTCTCTCTCTCCTCGCTTCATTTATCTCTCTCTCTTCATCTCTCTCTCTCTCTCCATCCGGATTATCCTCATTCTCTCTCTCTCTCTCTCTCTCCTCTCACTCTCTCTCTCCTCTCCTCTCCCTCCTACCCTACATCCCTCCCTCCCTCCCTCCCAATCCCTCCCTCCCTCCCTCCTCTCTCTCTTAAACAAATAATGCAATGTGTCATAAGGTTGCATATTGATGATGAAATAAACTGTATGAACAAATAAGTTCAAAAAAGCTGCAAAGTTTTGCGTTAAAACAGAAAAGCATCGTAAATATCTTGCAATACGAATACTACTTTTTCAAAGCTAATAAAGATAGAGATTTCAAAAAAAAAAAAGTAAAAAAGAAAAAAAGGGATTCACTGCTGCCCCCTGCAAAAAGCAACCCCCCCCGCCCCACCGCCGGCGACGCCTCACTCTCTCTCTCTCCTCTTCCTGTCTCTCCATTCTCTTTTTTTTTTCTCTTTCTCTCTTTTTCCTCATCTCCTCCCTCTCCACTTTTTTTTCTCCTCCTCCTCTCTCTCTCTCCTCTCTCTCAATCCCTTCCTCCTCTCCTCTCTCTTCTCTCCCCCCCCCTTCCCTCTCCCTCTCCCTCCTCCTCCTCTTCCCTATCTCGCAGCTGCAGCCCGGCCAACGCCCCTCTGGAATGACATTCCCGATCACCTCCCAGGGGCCCGCGCTGTGCTTACGAAAATGAGGGGCAGGGAGGTGTTGGTAGCTGATTATGCTAGTGGTCTCGGCACGAACATCCGGAAAAGAAGTACGATAATTTTACTATTATGTGAGGTTATGTGTTTTTATGCAATCCCCCACATTTTCCATGAGAAAGAAAAAAAAATTTAAGGGAAAAAAAAGATATAGGATAAAAAAAATTTGGCCCCGAACGGAAAAAAAAAATTTAAATATAATAAATATATAATAAATATATATATATTTATATAAATACATATATATACTATATATTTTTAAAAATATCCCAATATTATAGGGTTTTATATTATTATATATATAAATGTATTAATATAATAATATTAAATATTATAATTAATTTAAATATTTTTAAAAAACAAAAATATATAAATTTATATATAAAAAAATATATATTTATTTTATATAAAATTATTATTATGTTTAAATATAAATTATATTTATTTATTATTTATTATATAATGATTATTATTATTTATATATATAATATATATATATAAAATATAATAAAAACCCCAAAAGCCCCGGCATTTCGGTTTATCCTTCGATGAAGGGGAAATTTCCTTAAGAGTTCGAAACGGCACAATATATTAATTTCTTACTGTGGTGTTTTTTTTTTTTAATATATATATATATATTATATATATAAATAAAAACAACAAAAAGCCCGCGACCCGCCCCGAGATAACCACGAGGAAAGAGATAAAAAAATAGCCCTTTCCCCCCGATCGCCTCGCCCGCGGCCCGGGCCACGAGGGAGCGCCGCTCCTTCCGCTCTCGAAGACCCCCGAAAGGCCCCGGCCCATGAAAACCCAGATCCTATGGGGCCCACACCCCGCAGCGGGGTTCCTTCACTCAGAGGGAGGGAGGGAAGAGGGAAGGGGGAAAGAAGGGGAGGTAAGAGGGGGGGGAGGGAGGGGGAGGGGGGAGGGGGGGGGAGGGGGAGGAGGGAGGGAGGGAGGGAGGGAGGAGGGAGGAGGGGGGAGGGGAGGGGGGAAGCGAGAGGAAAAAGGGAAGGAGAGAGAAGAGAGAAGAGAGGAGAGAGAGAGAGAGGAGAAGAGAAAGGAGGAGGAGAAGGTGGGGGAGGGCAGACAAAGAAAGTTTAAGAAAATGAGAGAGGAGAAGAAAAAAGAAACAAACAGCCCAAAGACCAACAACAGATAAATGAAAGAGAAAAGAGAAGCGAGAGTGGAAACCCCATTGTTATCCCCCTTGCTTGGGGCCCCGATGGGTTTTGGAGGATAAGAACGTCATCTCCTTCTGCCCCTGCGTTTTTGCCACAGGCCGCGGAAGTGATGTCAGTGTGTTCTTGTGACTTCGAGAGTGCTGTCCCTCTGTTCATCCTTGCGGAACATCACGCTGCCACATCTGTCCGCGGGAGACGTATGGCGTGAACTACACCAGACTAAACATTGTGTATTTGCAGCATCCCCTCATGTCAATTTTGACGGCATCACGTGAATCTGCATCTATATATACACACCCATCTCAACCCCAACTTGCCGCTACAAACCCTTTGAAAATCTGAGACAGAATATTTTGGCTGAAGATTCGCAATTTATTGCCAATGGGCTTGTTGATCTGGACGGTCACTGAGGCAGCCGTCACCACAGAATGATTTGGTCAATATATCGTGGGCGGCTGTAAAAAGACCTTTGCTGGATGCAGGGAGCCCACGCATTGTTGCAAAGATGAATGAAAGTAATGGTTGCGAGAATTCTGTACATGGAACTTCCCCCGTGAAAGCATAAATTTTCCCTTTTTGTTTTTTTGGGATGTGATGTATAAAAACAATGTGTGTGCTTGTTTTTTGGTTGAAAATGCTTAATATATTATTAATATATTATATATAATATATATTTTAAAAAAAAATTTTTAAAAATATATATAAAAATACATATTATAAATATATTTATATATTTGTGTGTGTTGTGTGTTTTGTTTGTTGTGAGTTGTGTGTGCGTGTGCTGGGCGTGTGCGTGGTGCGTGGTGTGTGTGTTTGTGTGTGTGTGGTGTTGTGTGTTTGTTGTGTGTGTGTTGTGTGTGTGGGGTGTGTTTGGGGGAATGTAGAATGAGTGAGTGACAGAGAAGAGAGAGAAGAGAAGAGAGGAAGAGAAGAGAGAGAGAAGAGAGAGTTGAGAGAGGAGAGAGAGAAGGGGAAAAAAGAGAGAGAGATAGAGAGAGAGGAGAGAGAGAGAGGTAGAGGAGAGGGAGAGGGGGAGAAAGAAGAAGAGGAAGAGATAAAAGAGTGAGGGGAAGGGGGAGGGAGAGGAGAGGGAGAGGGGAAGAGGGGGAAGAGAGGAAAGAGAGGAGGGAAAAGAGGGGGGAGGAAAGGGGGGGGGGGGGAGGGAGGAAGGGGAGGGGTGAAGGGAGGGAAGGAGGAGGGGGGAGTGTGTGGTGTGGGTGTGTGTGGTGTGTGTGTGTTGTGTGTTGTGTGTGTGTTGTGTGTGTGGTGTGTGTTGTGTGCGTTTTTTATAGCGCTCAAACATGGAAAACATTCCCCTTTTTCCCCCTCCTCTGAAACCCTTGAACTAAACCAAAAACCAAAAAAAAAATACGATGGTAGGCTTTTTGAATTCCACATGAACTTTCCCGCTGAAATCTTTCCTATCCGTTGATCCTCAAAAAAATCCCGGTAAGTCGGGGGTACTTACTGAGGGTCACGGTTTATTTATACTGTCCTGTAGCTTCGACGCCCTCCCTCCCTCCCTCCCTCCCTCCTTCTCTCCCTCCCTCCCTCCCTCCCACATTTCTTCCCGCACTCACGCACTCACACACCCAACCTCTCTCTCTCTCTCTCTCGCCCTCTTTCTTTCTTTTTATCATTCTTAATCTTTTTCTTTTTCTTTTTCTTTTTCTTTTTCTGTCTCTCTCTCTCTCTCTCTCGCACTCTCTTCTCCCCTGTCCCTCAACTTCTCCTCCAACCCTTCACTCCTCCCTGTCCTTCTCCCTTTTCCCCTCCCTACTGGCTCCCCATTGCCGCCCATAGCTTGTTTATCATCCCATCTGTGTTTGCGACGCGGCGCTTGCGACCTCAAACGCTATGCTTATTGACTGTGAAGCCAGACGGGCGGGCGGCTTCTCTCTCCCCTTCTCTTTCTCTCTCCCTCTCTTTCTCTCTCCCTCCCTTTCCCTCTCCCCCCCCCCTCTCTCTCTCCCTCCCCTCCATCCCTCCCCCCCTCTCTCTCCCCCCCTCCTCCGTCCCCCCTCCCCCCCCCTCTCTCTCTCTCTCCCTCTCTCTCTCTCTCTCTCTCTCTCCCTCTCTCTCTCCCTCTCTCTCTCTCTCTCTCTCTCTCTCTCTCTCTCTCTCTCTCTCTCTCTCTCTCTGTCTGTCTCTCCCTCTCTCTCTCTCTCTCTCTCTCTCTCTCTCTCTCTCTCTCTCTCTCTCTCTCTCTCTCTCTCTCTCTCTCTCTCTCTCTCTCTCTCTTTCTCTCTCCGTGTGTTTGCGTAAAGCGGATCGGGCAACGTGTACGCTCAAGGGTCAATCATGTGGCATGCAGATGCGGGCGGGAAGAGATGTCCAGGTAGAGGAGCAGC
>NC_061827.1:10072250-10074750 GCF_019202785.1 Penaeus chinensis | reverse complement strand
GGTAGTGGGAGATGTGGGAACTCTTTGTCGTACTAGAACGCCTGGGCCGTCTCGAATGGACGAGGAAGTGTTGCCAACTTTTTTATCTTGTGGAATGAGGGACGCCCGACCTTGCTTGGCACCTCTAAAGGGAACTCATTGGAATAAAAACTAGACGACGTCGCTCTAGGGTAAATAAGGACACACACACACACCGGAGTTGTACTGAATTTACTATTAATACCTAGGAAAGGTTAAGTGTTTATCGGACAACATATATGTAGGATTTTATGCTCTAGGAAGATACGCTTAAGTTCAGCTAATATTACGTTTACACTTTACTTCGGATAAGCACTTCCACATTCTAGTTTATGTTTGTTTGTGTGACTGTTGCGTGTCTATAAGTCTCTGAGCATGTATGCATATGTGCATGTATGTGTGCGTAGGTAATACTTATTATCAAAAGTTTCTTCGTATATATACAGATACACAAAATGGCACAGAAACCGCCATACACAGACCTATCTGTTTAGAGGTCCTTAGGCCTAACAGTGACGCGAAGGCCTGGTGAGAAAAAGATAAAACGGGGGACCTCAGGTACAGTCCCCAGGTAGTAGACTTGTTGAACTATCCTGGACTATCTGCAAGGCGACGTCCCCGGCCCCAACGGTGACCGCCGCACGACCGTCACTTGTTTGTTTTGGACTTCCAGCATGGCGGTTGGTCCCCACGACTTACAGGATTTAACTGTCGCCGTCGTCCCAAACTGTTATCTTTTCACCTGACATTTAGCCTCCTTTCCTCTCACATGGTTGCTTGTCCAGCCGATAAGAGCTCACCTGAAAATTAGTCCGAGTCACCATTTCGTAGGGCTTTGGCTTTTAAGGGAAAATATGTGATAGAGACATGGCAGATGACAGCATTGGGATAGTCGAGGGATGTCGCTGTTCAACTTTATCCGTTTGTTAGCGTTAACAGGAGTAGTTTATGACAGATAATGCACATGTCTGGGGTGAGTAGACTCATGACATATTTAGTTCAATCCAACTTTCTTTTTATAAATTTCCCGATTTCCCATTCTGATCCTTTAATTCCTCAATATAAATTCGATAAACAGAAAAAAAGACGTAACTTCTATTCGACTCCTATTGTCGACAGATTCCTTAATGCTGCATTGTACCCTTAATTCCCCAGAACATATTCAGAACTGTGCACCTAATCCATTGGTAAGCATGGCCCAAATCACAGACTCAGCCTCCGATAATCAGCTTAGCGTGCGTGTCCATGTATCCACATAAATACCCTGACGAAATATTCCTCCGTGTCAAGCATACAGTCGGCCAGGTGGATCATGTGACTCGCCCGCATGCCGTGAGGTGTGTCCGTTATTTCAAGGCAGGGGGTTTCGCCATCGCAGTCGCATGTGTGGACACGGCCGAGGTGTCAAGCTGGACAACGCAGGCGGCGCGCTGTCGAGCCGAGTACAATCCGCTCATCAGCGACCGCCCGCCACATCCCCCCTACGTCTCTCCTATTCCCTAAGCCTGCCCTCCCTTTCCCTCCCTTTCCCTTTCCCTCCTACTTTCTTCGACTCTTCCCTCCCTAAGCCTCTCCCCCTCTATTTCCCTCCCCTCCTACGCCCTTCGCCTCTCCCCCTCCCTCCTTTTCTCTCTTTCCCCTACTCTCTCCACCTCTTCCTACGCTCTTCCCTTCCCTCTCCAATGCCCTTCCCTTCCTTCATCCTGTCCCCCAGCATTTCTCTTTCCCTTCCCTTCCGAGACCTCCTTTATTTTCCTACTACCCTTCATCTCCCCGTCTTTCTTTCCTTTCTTCCTTCCCTCCATTCCTCCTTTCTCCCTCCCTCTTTTCCTCTCCCCATCCCTCCCTTTCTCCCTTTCTGCCTCTCTCCTTTCTTCTCCCTCTCTCTCCCACCATTTCTCCCTCCCTCTCTCTCCCTCCCTCCCTCCCTACCTCCCTCCCTCCCTCTCTCACCTCCCCCCTCTCTCCCTCCCTCCCTCCCTCCCTCCCTCCCTCCCTCCCTCTCTCCCCTTCCCCCCTCTCTCCCTCTCCCTACCCCCCTTTCCCCCTGTGCTACAAACACATATTTCTTTTCCTCGCGCATTGTCTTCCATTATTCTCCAGCGGCTTTTTTTCTCTCTCTCTATTATCTCTCCCGTCCGTGTCTTGTCCCATTATCGTACGTTTTCTTCCCACTTCCTCGTTTGTCGCTTCTCGCCATATTGCTATCCTTGTCTCTCGCCTCACCCCTATCCTCGCCTCTCGCCTCACCACTATCCTCGCCTCTAGCTTCATCATTATCCTTGTCTCTCGCTTCACCCCTATCCTCGCCTCTCGCTTCACCCCTATCCTCGCCTCTCGCCTCACCACTATCCTCGCCTCTCGCTTCACCCCTATCCTCGCCTCTCGCCTCACCACTATCCTCGCCTCTAGCTTCATCATTATCCTTGTCTCTCGCTTCACCCCTATCCTCGCCTCTCGCTTCACCCCTATCCTCGCCTCT
>NC_061827.1:10054750-10057250 GCF_019202785.1 Penaeus chinensis | reverse complement strand
ATATATATATATATATAATATGTATATATATATGTTATTCTCTCTCTCTCTCTCTCTCTCTCTCTCTCTCTCTCTCTCTCTCTCTCTCTCTCTCTCTCTCTCTCTCTCTCTCTCTCTCTCTCTCTAGATATATAGATAGCTTGTCTATCTGTCTGTCTGTCTATATACATATTTATGTGTGTGTGTGTGTATGTATGTATACATATATATATATATATATATATATATATATATATTTATATATATGTCTGTATGTCTGTTTATATATCTAACTATCTGTCTATCTATATCTATCTATCTATCTATCTGTCAATCCATATGTCATTCTATCTATCAATATATATGTATGTGTGTATATATACATATATAAAAATGTGTGTGTGTGTGTGTGTGTGTGTGTGTGTGTGTGTGTGTGTGTGTGTGTGTGCCTGTGTGTCTGTTTACATGTGTATATGCATATATCTTTGCTTGTGTCTATGCCTGTGTGTGGCAAAACAATACCCGTTTCTACCCTCACAAAAACACAGATCATCATTTAGGTTACATTTCGGCCCTTTAGAGCCATAATAGACTACCAAAGAAAGCATTAGAAAAAAAAAGGAGGAGGAAAGGATCAGAGTCAGAGATTCGATTCTATAGGCCTACCCTAGACGCCTTTCAGAACGGTGAATTATTGAGGCAATTTATAGGCCCTTTACCTGACACGTGAAAGGAGGGAGGGTGAGGAGGAGGAGGAGGGACGGGAGGAGGAGGAGGAGGAGGAGGAGGAGGAGGAGGAGGAGGAGGAGGAGGAGGAGGAGGAGGAGGAGGATGAGGAGGAGGAGTAGGAGGAGGAGGGGAGGAGGAGGAGGAGGAGGAGGAGGAGGAGGAGGAGGAGGAGGAGGAGGAGGAGGAGGAGGAGGAGGAGGAGGAGGAGGAGCAGGAGGAAGAGAAGGAGGAGGAGAAGAGGAAGAGGAGGAGGAGGAGGAGGAGGAGGAGGAGGAGAGGAGGGAGGAGGAGGAGGAGGGAGAAGAAGAGGAGGGAGGAGAAAGAGAGGAGGGTGAAGGAGGAGGAGGGAGGAGAAAGAGAAGAGGGAGAAGGAGAAGGAGGAGGAGGAGGGAGAGGGAGGTGAAGGAGAGGAAGGAGGAGAGGAGGAGGGAGAGGTGGGAGGAGAAGGAGGGGTGAATTTTGGTGGTCTGAGGAACCCACGAGCTGCCACTTGATCCTGGTTGATTGCTGATATATTTGCCTTAGCTGAAATTGGAGATTTTAATGCCACGAAAAGGTCAGAGCGATTGAAATGATAATCACCAAGAGTTATGATAATGATTATGAAAACAGTAATGGTTGTTAAGAGAATTAATGCAAATAATACTTTCAGCAAAGAAAATAGGGGAACAATAGAAATAATAATGAAAACAATTGTGATAATAATGATCAGATGAAATATAATTATCAATAATAGTCAAACATCAATTTGTTTAACATCATCACAGTCAACAGCAACATGCACGCAACTACACACACACACACAAATTCACACACACACACACACACACACACACACACACACACACACACACACACACACACACACACACACACACACACACATATATATATTTGTGTGCGTGCTCTTCGCCTAAGCCTGTTCGCAGTCCGTCATGGCGCAACGTGACAAGTTGATGCCCAGGCGTTCCATACATCACCGAAATGTCGTCACGCTCAGGTACTTCCTCCCGGGGCGTCTCTCGCTCGAAGGGTTAAAACATTGTTCCTCTCACACTTTCAGAACATGAGAATATGTAAATAAAGATGAACTAAAAATAGTCAAAATATTCTCCCGCGCTAGACAAGCGGACGGTTTGTTAAAATTGCGAGAGGACCGACCCAGTGAATATTCAAATGGACATGCATATACGCACAAGTAAATGCAAATCTGTTTATCTCATAGATATACATTCATCTATCTGGTACGTATGCATGTCTAGACTGATAGATATGAATATATTTATGTCTATATGCATGTCCGTATAATGAATATTCATTGTGTTGGGCCACGCACACCAAAGCGGACGCTTGTGTTCCTAATCCCTTCTTCAAGGCACATTTTTTTCCATGTACATAAAAGGATAAATATTAAAATAAGGTCCCAGTGCGTAGGCCTCCCTCAGAGACGATCAGGCGTGTTGTGGGCATTAGAAAAGCATTAGTCTGCGTCTCCGGGCATGGGAGGCGTACCCGCTCTTGACTTATGGCTCACTTTAGGCATTTGCTGCGTGTCGTTTCTTCAAAAAGTTTGAGAGGCAATGAGAACAAGTGGGTATTACAGACGCCATTAAAGAAGATCAGGGGAAAAACGCCAGGCGGAGAGCTGAGCGTGTCTCCGGGTGCTTAAAGAACTCTTTTAAGAAGAATTTCTCTTAGGCGGAAAAAAGATCCTCGAAGTTGCCTAATGCCTTCAAAACATTCAAAAGTTTTTATTCCTCTGGTCGTGGACCCACTGCTAGCAGGCCACATA
>NC_061827.1:9967250-9969750 GCF_019202785.1 Penaeus chinensis | reverse complement strand
TTATCATTATTAGCATCATCATTATAAATTAAATTATTATTATCATCATTCGCATCATCATTTTTATCATTATCATTATCATCATTATCGTCCTCCTCATCATCATTCTCATTTTCATTATGGGTGGTACGAAGGGGTTAGTGAGGAGGGAGTGGGGGGGGGGGGTATGACGGGTGATGGACAGCAACGGGATGACAGAAAGCTCGGCGTGACGCTAATATATGCATACCTGTCATACGCTCTTCTCACACGAGCTACGCAAAGGTCACGTGTACTCTACAGGAGACGTCTAGTACACCTCGCGCTCCTCAGAGGAAAATAAAAGACGCTAATTTCCCCCCTGGTGTATTTCGAGACGCTGGTTTTATTTAGGGGCTGCAACCTGCCCCTCGACAGCAAAGGCGTGCCGAGAGAAAGGGTTTATTAATCGTGTGTGTGGTATGACACGCACTGCCAGTGAGAAATGTCGAGGCGAAATCAAAAAAAATAATAATAATTGAGTATATGGTATGATACGTTTTGCCAGTGAGAAATGTCCGGGGTATGTGGTATATGGTATGAATTGAGTATATGGTATAAAGCGTATTACTAGGGAGAAATGTTGAGAGAAGAAAAGTCCAATCTATGTGCATATCTAGTACGATACTCATTGCAAGGGGAAAATGTTGAGAGAAAATAAATCTCATTAATTGCGTATATGGTATGGTACGCATTGGCAGGGAGAAATGTAGACAGAAAAATGATTCACTTGCGTATGTGGCATGACATGCATCGCCGGAGAGAATGCTGTGCAATACACGTTTAGAGAAAGCACGCCAGATGAAGCTCACACTCTGAGACAAGGAAGTGTATTCGGAGTTATAAATGTCTTGTGGGTATTTGGACGCCAACCCACTTCCTGACGCCGCCGTAGCGCCTTACCCATACTCTTTCCTCCCTTCACCGAGAGGATATCTGTCTCTCTTTTTCCTTCTTGATCCCAGTAAACTATCTATCATTATACAAATGATAATCTCTCTACAGGTGTAATATAATGCTTATCGTGCGTGAATTCTGGATTTTTTATCGCTCATGCATATGGTCACTTCAATACACCGAAACCTAAATACAGCATTTAACACCGAGTAAAGTATATTCTAATATAAGTTCATTAAAAAAAAGCACCTGTGCTTATTGAACTACGCCAGTGCTCTCTCCTCCAAGCAACAAGTCCCGCCTGACAGTGAATTATGGCGTCTGTGACATTCTCTCTCTCTCTCTCTCTCTCTCTCTCTCTCTCTCTCTCTCTCTCTCTCTCTCTCTCTCTCTCTCTCTCTCTCTCTCTCTCTCTCTCTCTCTCTCTCTCTCTCTCTTATCTCACTGCTAGGAATTCGCGTATCAACACTGCTTTCACTTCAGAGCCATCCCGTATATCACTGCCGATGCTTTTTCACTGGTAGAGCTCAGTGGTTCTCTAAATCTTCTTCCCGCAAGAGAGAGGAGGATATTTAGGGTCTAATTCTATATTCCTCCACCGAACTCCACCCATAGAGGCTTGGCATTAACTCGGCCCCCTGTTCGTATACTTCAAGATAATAATGGACGCTTCTTATCACGGGCTCGTCGGTGCAGGAGAAAATTACCCTTTTTGTCCCTCCTCCTTTCACCTGCCTCCTTTGTCTTTTCTCCTTCTTTCCTCTACTTTTCTTCCTTCCTCCTTTCTTCGTCCATCTTTTTTTCCTCTTCCTTTATCCTTCCTCTTATCCCTTTCCTCTTTCCTCCTTTCTTCCTCCTTCTTTTCTTTTCCTCTTCCTCTCTCCTTCCTCCTGTCCCTTTTCTCTTTCCTCTTCCTCCTCCCGCTCCTTCCTCTTTTTCCTTTCCCATCTTCTCCTTTCCCCGGCGTGACATCCTAATCTCCCTCTCTTCCTATCCTTTTCAACATCTCCCTACCTCCTTCTTTCCTCTTCACCCTTCTTTTCCTCCTCCATCTTCCTTCCACCCTTATTTCCCCCTCCTCCTCCTTCCTCCCTCCTCCTTCCACAACCTCTTCCTTCTCCCTCTTCACCCCCTTCCTCCTCATTCCCCCTTCTACAGTCTCTTCCTCCTCCCTCTTAACCCCCACCCCCTCTTCTTCCTTCCTCCTTCCCCACCCACCCCTCCTTCCTCCCTCCTCCTTCCTCCCTTCTTCTTCTTCTTCTTCTTCCTTCCACCTTCCCCCTTCTCATCCCACCTTCTCCCCTCCACCCTTTTCGCCGCTTTGACACCGCCTCCGGCCATTACTCTCACCTCGACGTCCATTCCACATTCCTCCCGCTCTCGAGGTCCTCCGTCTTCGCTCTGTCCGCCCACCGCCGTCCCTGCGCGCGCGTCCCTTCGATCTCCGGCGATGATGATCCTGGCGTTTTTCTTTTGTTTTTGTTGTCGTTTTGTGAGTTTTTTTAAAAATAAAAAGATAAAAAGATGCGTTGTGTGTAACTAATAAAATGTGATTTTTTAGGTAACTGTGTGTGTTTATGTATGT
>NC_061827.1:9949750-9952250 GCF_019202785.1 Penaeus chinensis | reverse complement strand
TTCACATAGTCAACCATGCAGTAAAAAAATCGTTTCGAAAAAAAAAAATATTTATGTCAGTAACTTATTATTTTCACATGTTGCTAGACTACCCTACTGCAGCCCATCACTGCATTTGAGTACAAAGAAACTTCCCCCATTTATCACAAATCAAAGAGCCATCGTAAGAGTACCTACCAGGTGCCATGTGACACCTACCGATGACACTCCGGCTCAGACCACACGCAAGCTCACTCCAACATGCGCGAGTCTCCCTTTCTGCCTCGGCTCTTTTCTCTCTTTTATTTTCTACTTTCTCCCCTCTTCCATGGTAAATTCTTCCCTATCTTTCTATCTCCGTTCTTCGCCCTCTTTCAGTACTCGCTTTATTTCCAACTTTCTTCTTCTCGTGTTACCCCGCTTTCTGTCTCTGCTAACTCCCTTATTCCAGTGTCTTGTGTTCGCTCTCTATCGCTCACCACGGTTCCCCCTGTTCATTCAGCCTTCATTCTCTGATCTCTCCTCCACCTCATTTCTTTCTTTACTAGTGGACATCTTTGCTCGACTCTCTTTCTGTCTCTGCTGATCCACCTTCTTCTGTCTACTCAGATACTATTCTTCCTCATTCATTCGACGATGACCCTTCTTTCCTCTTTCCATAGATCTCCTTCCTTCAACTCCTCCTGTTCCTTCTTTCTTTGAGCCCTCGCTTTCAGTCTTCGTTCTTCTCTCACTTCCTCTCTTCGTTTCCCTCCGTCTACCTTTCATCGGTGTTCCTTCTCTTGCAGGCTCCTCAAATCTTCCTCTTTTTTATCTCCGCCGCTCCTCGCACCTCTACCTGTCCCGCCCACCCGTTTGCACACCTGTTTGGCCTTGTACTCGCGCTATAGAAATATCTTTCGCCCATTACCGACCGCTGCACAATAGCTTGCGATCCCGCCGAGCGATCCTGAATCCATTTTAGCGCGCGGTCCCTCTCGATTAGTATGCAGCCCTTAGCTTATTATGATATCTCGACTTGAATACTTTCGCTCAGCCGGGAGCCTCGATACGCTTCTCACGTCTTCGCTGTTTATTGTCAATGCAGGCGATGCTGAAGCCGAGGATACAGCGCAGATGCCATGAACACCAGCAAGGTATACGTGACCTCGCAGGCCTCGGGTGGTAAGACCAGGTCAGTTTGCGTGCGGCGTCCCGGCCAGCTGTTAGCCCCCGGCGCAGCGAGTCGGGAAGGCGGGAGATGAGATGCACTGCCCGCTCTCTGCACGCTCTTCACTCTCCGTATAATCAAGGATACAGTTGTTTAGGTTTCATCTCCAAACCTATTGTTTAAGAATGAATTACACTATCTTCACTTCTCATGCATGAGATGACGCCAAAACCACAGGGATGAGTCGATTTTTGGTGGAGAGACGCCCTGTCTTGCAAAGCCTCCTTTACATCAGCATACAGTGCACTATGGCAAAGAGTGTCCATAAATGTCTCTACTTACAGGAGCAATATAAACAGTCCAATTTATATAGCCTAATCTTACCACTTCTGAAAGCACCTAAAGGGCAGGTGATAATTCTTTATATGTGCGCATGACGTAAATTCGAGAGACACCAGCACATACCTGATGAATGTCGTATATGCAATTTAGATAAAAACCAACGATACTTTGTTACACCGATATCATTCTCTAAGCAGCTCATTAAGCAAGGGAATCTCGCCAAGGATACATGCACGAGGCTGTGAAGGTGGCGTCGTCTGGAGGAGCATGACCTGATTTCCTATTAGCTTGAATGGTGCAAACTGCTTGGAGGGAAGACAATAAGCCAAACAAAACTCTATATATGCATGAAAACCCGCGGATGCATCGTTCGCAAATGTAAGAACTCCGTCGCGTTCTGGCACCCACGGCAACGATGGTCATGCATGCATTATGTAACCTTATGCGATGTTCGTGGGCAGACATGCAGCACGCGAGACGCTAGTACGAGACCATCAGCTTACCCAACATCATTGTTATTCCCGCGGCGTATTTCCGAAATGCAGACTCTTAAGCTCTCGGACTCTCTTTCTCTTTCTCTTTTTTTCTCTCTCTCTCTCTCTCTCTCTCTCTCTCTCTCTCTCTCTCTCTCTCTCTCTCTCTCTCTCTCTCTCTCTCTCTCTCTCTCTCTCTCTTTCTCTTTCTCTTTCTCTTTCTCTTTCTCTCTCTCTCTCATTTTCTCTTAATCTTCTCTCTTCTCTACTCTTTCTTACACTCCTCTCCTCTCCTCTCTTCTCTTCTCTTCTCTTCTCTTCTCTTCTCTTCACTTCACTTCACTTCACTTCACTTCACTTCACTTCACTTCTCTTCTCTTCTCTTCTCTTCTCTTCTCCTCTCCTCTCTCTCTCCCTCCCTCTACTTCCCTCACACACACACACACACACACACACACACACACACACACACACACACACACACACACACATATATATATATATATATATATATATATATATATATATTCACCTACTTCCATACGTCTGTCTCGCT
>NC_061827.1:9937250-9947250 GCF_019202785.1 Penaeus chinensis | reverse complement strand
TCTCCCTCTCCCTCTCCCTCTCCCTCTCCCTCTCCCTCTCCCTCTCCCTCTCCCTCTCCCTCTCCCTCTCCATCTCCCTCTCCCTCTCTCGCCACCATACTCGCCCTCTCATTATTTATCAGTTTACATGTCTGTCCCTTATCTTCGTATCTCACTAATCCTTGTACAACAAATTAAACAGTCAGATTAAGACAGTCCTCACACACGGCTCCTTAACCACAGTAAAACAATCTCTTAAAACAATATCTCTCCCCATGTAAGCAAGACCATTCCCCCTTTTTTCTCTCTGATAAAATTCCTCAGCGGAGAAAGACTTCAGCAACCTCCTTCCTTGACGTCACCACAAGGCCCGGCGATTTCGCGTCTTAATTCTAATGCTGTGACTGCGCTGAGGACGGGCGTAAACAAGACGGGACACGCACTCTAGGAAGTAAACAACACAGGACTCACACTTCTACGGCATGAGTAAATGATGCATGACTCACATCCCTACGACGGGAGTAGATAACATAGCATTCAGACTCCTAAAACAGGAGTAAAGAACATAGAATGCACTCCAAGAAAGGGAGTAAACACCACAGGACACAATCCTTGTTCGGGAGGAAAACAATTAACGACACACAATCCTAGGACAGGAGCAAACGACATAGGAAACAATCCTACTACAGGAGTAGACAATACAGGATACAATCTAGGTCGGGAGCAAACGACACAGATCACAATCCTAGGTCTGGACACAGCTAAAGGAAGATCTAGGACAGGAGTAAACACAAGGCACAATCCTAGGACGGGAGTCCATAACTCAGGACACAATTCTAGGACAGGAATAACAACAAGGCAAAGCACAGTTCTAAGACCGAAGTAAATAAATCAGGACACACTCTCAGGGCGAGAGTAAACAATAAATACACAGTACTAGAACGAGAGCAAACACAGGACACAATCCTAGGACGAGAATAGGCTAATCAACACAAAAAACGATTCTAGAGCATGAGTCAGCACCTAAAGACAGGCATTCCTATAACGGGAGGACTATACACAAAACGGGGCTCAACAGCGAGGCACACAGGCGAAGGGTCATGTGTTGTCCATCAACTTGAACCATCGCCCATATCTTTTTTGAACGTGAGAACGGCGCGATTTGAAGTTCGAAGCTGTGTTTTCGGTTTCACAAAGGAATAGGGATTCGTTTTTTGTTTTTTGTTTTTTTGAATTCTTGTTATTACTGGAGCTTATCGTGATCGGGAGCTGTAACCTTAGCTTCAGTGCATATTTTGGATTGCGCGAGTACAGTGACACAAAGAGATGTATGACATCTGTGACACACACAGGGAATGTGTGTGTGTGTGTGTGTGTGTGTGTGTGTGTGTGTGTGTGTGTGTGTGTGTGTGTGTGTGTGTGTGTGTGTGTGTGTGTGTGTGTGTGTGTTTGTGTGTGTGTGTGTGTGTGTGTGTGTGTGTGAGTGTGTGTGTGTGTGTGTGTATGTGTGTGTGTGTGTGTTTGCATGGTCACATGAGGGACAGGTCACTGCAGGAAATAGCTACTTACATCTGGCAAGACCAGCCGCATAAACCGATTTTTTCTCTTGACTAACACATGTGAAACGTTTGTTTTCGCAGACATTAGAATCGTGCTACTGTTACAACGGGCTACGCTTACCAATGTGTCATAAGCCAAATTATATGAAACGCAAGCTTATTCTGTTTACATAAAACATATCAAAGAGCAAGAGACTCTTGTGAGAAAGTCGTTCGGACAATCAGCATCCTCTTCGTCGGAAAGACCGTGGCGAGATAACCAGGAAAACTCGGTAGCCTTTACACTCTTGCTTCTTCAACAGTATAAGGCGAAAAGGCCCTTGGAATAAATCCCTCACAATTAAACCACGATACACCGAGATGAATGAAAGCAGAATCACAGTTAAACACTTCAATGAACAGATATCTTGATGTAAAGACATTTCAATTACGTAAATTCTGAACAGCGATCGGCTTTTGTTTTGATTTACGCACCATGAGACAGCGAAGGATACAGCCTCTTCATCCCGCTTCGCGTCTCTCGATGCCTATGCATATCGTGGGAATGCATCTCAACGTTCTATGTTTTTTAATGTTTATTAAAGAATTCGGTCGTGTGAACATATCAGGACCGTCTCGATGAAGCTAAACAAAAGTCATAATAATTCAAAGAAAAAAATAATAAATATCGCTATATTTTCTTTTTAATGCAAATGAACACGAACATATCTGATATTTTTTTGTAGAACCTTTATCAGTGATATAAACAGACATGATAAAAATATTCCAAATCTGTCCTAAATATTAAATGATTTCATCTCATATCCCTCATGAATACCGTGGGAACGAGGAGTGGTGTCGGTCAGGAGGAGGAGGAGGAGGGGGATGAAGGAAGAGGAGGAGAAAGAAGAAGAGGAGGAGGAGGAGGAGGAGGAGGAGGAGGAGGAGGAGGAGGAGGAGGAGGAGGAGGAGGAGGAGGAGGAGGAGGAGGGGGGAGGAAGGAGGAAGGAGGAAGGAAGAGATGAAGAGGAAGGGTCGGAGGAAAAAGAAGAGGAGGAGGAGAAGTGGGGGTGGAGGAGTGGCAGAGGAGGAGGATGACGACGACAACGCTGACGAGTAACAAGAGGAGCAGGGAGAGGCGGACGAGGACGAAAACGAGGAAGAGTATTAAGAGGAAGAAGAAGAAGACGAGGCGGAGGGGAAGAAAAAATGAAAAAAAAAAATAGAAAGAGAAAACAATGAAGCGAAAAAAGTGGGACTGGAAAAGAAGAGGCGAAGAAGAAGAAGAAGAAGAAGAAGAAGAAGAAGAAGAAGAAGAAGAAGAAGAAGAAGAAGAGAAGGAAGAGAAAGAAAAAAGAGAGAGCTACAATTTAACTACGAATCTTTATATCTCTTTCCTCTTCTGGGATTACAAACACTGCTAACCAGACCTGCTATTTGAATCCAACAGGCTGTCTAGTTAAAACAAGATGGTTAACTACTTTTTTTCAAATTAGTTTTCTCTAGTTTTCATATTTTCCCTCTTTAACTCTGCTAAGGATTCGCTGGGAGTAGTTGATAAGTGGCACGACTATTTTTTTCATATTTTTATAGGCTATTAAATCTTGGTAAGTGTTATCAAAGACTTATGCGGCCAGATAGATAATCAGATTTTTAGAAGCAGACGAGAAAGTAAACACCAGCAAACTCATGAATTATTTTCTTCTCTGGGTGAACCTGAGGAAAAAAAAGAGAAAGAGAAAGAGAGAGGGAGGGAGAGAAAGAGAGAGGGAGGGAGGGAGAGAGAGAGAGAGAGAGAGAGAGAGAGAGAGAGAGAGAGAGAGAGAGAGAGAGAGAGAGAGAGAGAGAGAGAGAGAGAGAGAGGGGGGAGGAGAAAGAAGATGGAGAGAGAGAGAGAGAGAGAGAGAGAGAGAGAGAGAGAGAGAGAGAGAGAGAGAGAGAGAGAGAGAGAGAGAGAGAGAGAGAGAGGGAGAGAGAGGGGGGGGAGAGATTCATTGATTGACAGGTTAAAAGACAGATAGATACGACAAAAGAACGCAATCACTGTTGAGACATATACCCCCACCCAATAATAATAATAACAATAATAATAATACTACTACTACTAATAATAATAATAATGATAATAGTTATTATAATACTAATAATAAAATAAGTAGAAGAAGAAGAACAACAACAACACAACAAGAATAATTCTGTAAAAACAAAAAAAAAACATTTAATTTCCACTAGATCGATAGTGAATATTCTTACTACATCGACGCGCGGATTCTGTCCTGTTCAATACTAATGGATCTTAAGATAGTACAGACAAGCAAATCATTTAGAAGTTATTATTGTTGTGATATTATTGCTTGCTTTTATTCTTCTGTTATTTGCTTCTGTTTCCCTTTTGTTTTCTTTTATTCCCTTTGCAAGATTGGTCTGTTGATTTTGTCCTTTCGGAGACAGATTTTGATGTTTGTTGTTGTATGTCGTGTGTGTTTGTGTGTGTGCGACTCTCTCTCTTCTCTCTTCTGTCTATTTTTCCTTTTCTTTCTCTTTCTCTTTCTCTTCCTCTTTATTTTTTTTTCTCTCTCTCCCTCTCTCCCTCTCTCCATACATATATTATATATATATATATATATATATATATATATAATATGTATACATGTATATATACATACATATACATATTTATATAATTCAACATAACATATACATATACATACAAATCTACACAAACATATCTATTCATATATGCATATATAGATACATATATACATACATATACATATATACCTATCTACATATATATATGTATATATATATATATATATATATATATATCTACCTACCTACCTATCTATCTATCTCTTCATATATGTGTATGTGTATGTATGTATATATATATATATATATATATATATATATAAATACACACACACGTATGTGTGTGTGTGTGTGTAAATATAGATATACATATATATATATATATATATATATATATGTATGCATGCATGTATATATGTGTGTATATATATAGAGAGAGAGATAGATGAAGGAGAGCGAGGGATAGGGAGGGAGGGAGAGGGAGGGAGAGGGAGGGAGAGGGAGGGAGAGGGAGGGAGAGGGAGGGAGGGAGGGAGGCAGAGAGGGAGGGAGGGAGGGAGGGAGGGAGGAAGGGAGGGAGGGAGGGAGGGAGGGAGGGAGGGAGAGAGAGAGAGAGAGAGAGAGAGAGAGAGAGAGAGAGAGAGAGAGAGAGAGAGAGAGAGAGAGAGAGAGGAATGTAGATGTAATGTATGTATACATCTGTGCTTGTAAAAGTGGAAATATATGCTTGTATCTTTCCTATGTAAATGTTGGTATTTGCGTATGTGGACACGTACGAGATGTAAAAATAAATTGACATTCAGCAGCCCTGTGTAACTATTTGCTTCGATATACACAAGCAAGCATCAGCATATACATATATACATTTATGCCTACAGGCCCGCTGAGCCGGTGAATGAACATGCAGTTCCTTCACAGACATTAATCGCCAACTGACAGATCCAAGAGGCAGAAGACCCGAATATAATTGAATGCGACACACCTAACATCACGGCCTTTGTGTCTGGTTCCTGATACAGCCAGGTTATTTTCTCATAACTAACTGCATCCCTTTGTCCTGGCGCTTCGGTGTGACCACGGTTAGTTTGCTTACATTTTCTGTAAAAATGTTATCGTGAGAGAAAATGGTAATTTGGACGGTTTATGTTGAACTCAAAGTAGTAATGTTTCGGTTTATAATGTATATTATTACTTGGTTTTGATCATATGTGTTTTTTTTCCAAATCTTATTTAAGTGCATTGTCAAATCCTCTGGAAAAGAAAATCTCGCAATAAATTACGCGGGAAAGAAAAAAGGAGAGAGATACGGAGGTTGATTAGGAGAATAAGAAGAGGAAGAAGAAAAAAATACCATTCTTACTAGGGTGAATTTATAACCTAATGTTTTTTTGTTTTTCTTCTTACTTTAGTAAGAACGATCACATGCCAACGAGATCTTTCCAAAACCACACACTTATACATCCCAAAGATAAAAAAATCTATACTATTTACTTTCTTTCATTAAACCACTCTCAAACTAACGACTTTTCAGCTTCTTTTATTAGAGAAAATTATATTAAACCTCTAAATAAAAGCGAAAACAAAAACTACGCACGTTAACCTTCGCATCGACTAATATTGCATCCAAGAGATAACGATCTTGGAAGATACGTATCCCCTTGCCGAAGACTTTTTTTTATTATTATCGACTTTCTCTTTTTCTTTTTCCTCACTTTATTCGTAATTTTTATTTTTCATGGAATGAATGTTGTACTTTTTATCGCTTAAGTTTTTTTTGTATTTGTTTATATGACAGAATCATTTTCTTTTTTTCTCGAGGTCTTGCAAATATTTGTTTGCTAATGAACCTCTTAATATATAATATATGCTGATGAGGATGTGCAAAATTATTACATCGTATACAAATGTGAAATGAAAGGATTATTTATATACTGATAGATAGATAGATAGAGGTGTGTGTGTGTGTGTGTGTGTGTGTGTGTGTGTGTGTGTGTGTGTGTGTGTGTGTGTGTGTGTGTGTGTGTGTGTGTGTGTGTGTGTATGTGTATGTGTATGTGTGTGTGTGTGTGTGAGTGAGCAGGTGAGTAGGTAAGTGACTGACTAATTGACTAAGTGCGTGCGTGCGTGCGTGTGTCACACAGTAAAACCTCTGTACTGCGGTCATAAATCTAGTGTTACTTGGAATCCCACGTCTGTCCCATACATAACAATTTCCTATCTCATTTACAAGTAACGTCTGCCATATCATACTCTGTTTACTCCCTTTGTCCCTATTTATGGTAAGCATTACGTGATTTATGAGTTTCTCTACATGCAAATATGTGCACAAATATGCACATATTTTTCCCGTAAAATGTATGAGCAAAGACATTGGTTCTTACCTGCGTTTGCTTCAGTGCTCAGGCTGTCGTTTCGTCTTTATTTATCATGCAATTTTCTTTACACTAGTGGTTAGTAAATCTCTCCTAATGTCTATTTCTGCTGTAATTCACTCGGTAACTGTCCATTTTCTTCAGACTCGAATGCAGTCGGTGGTTTTAATTCCTAAATAGTATCGGGATTATCGCCTATCATATTTTTCCTCATAACAAGAACCTCACTAATTCAGGTAATGCTAAATCTATTTTTGTAACACCATTTTTTTATATAAAAGATATTTTCTGCGCTGAATCAGCCCACTCTCATTTATTATCTAGTAAACAAGGCAAATTCACACCAAGCAATTTCACCACCTGTGGTCTGTTTCTTCAAATACGTAACTTAACCAGTGTCGTTGTCCGTAAGATAGCAAAATGACTTCGGTATAGGCCACGAGGGTGACATTCACCTTTGCACTTTCAGATGAACTAGAACACAGTTTTATATATTATATGTGAAAGGGTATAGGAAACTCTGTGCGTCGAACTATAAACAGTATTTCAACACAAACACTCCACCCTCAAATTCAGAAGATGAGACTCGTCTGAACACTTAATCACATGTCCGTGGCTAGAGCAGCGAGCACCCCGAGAGAGACGCAAGAGGAGCGACAGCAACAACAGCCCCTAACCTGGCGAGCGACCCGGGCCCACTGAGCATGACAGGGCGCCGACAGTCTGTACCCATCCAACCCGACATCTCCGCCGCCGCCATTCTCTTGCGAACGACCTCCTCGTCGACATCTCTCGCACTTCCACAATTCTAAAGAGGGATGTGGTTACGATACTCGATTCTTTGTAACTGACAAAATACTCCATGTTTTGAGTGCCCAAGGCAGAGATGGCCATCTTTGCAGTATGTATGAGTGAAAGTAGTTCTTAAAAAAAGGAAGTAAAAGGCTACGTGTGACCTTACTTCGAGCGGGTAGCCACCAACCGCCAATTGCCATAACCTGGGCGGTGCCCATGAATTCCCTCAAATACTATCATCTATGGAGGTGTGAAATTAATTTGGTAGTAATGATACCAGATTCATTCTTGTTTGGAAATCTTAGCACCGAAGACTTGCTTCGCTGAAAAGGAAAGTCAAGCACCGCGTGTGTAAAGGACAGCACTATTTACAAGTAATAACAGGTTCCAGAGAAAACACGTCATCCTGGTAGACACCTGTGCCTTTGGGTCAATTAATCATGTGTCAGTGGTATTGATATATGGTGTGTACTACGGTGCTTCATAATGGCGGCTGTTTGTTTGCGCTGTAAAACACACATTTCACCCTTCACAGATACGTTAATGATTTTAAAAAATGGAAGGTGAAAGTTATTTGAACTGTCCAAAAGTTAGCATTAATATATATATATATATATATATATATATATGTGTGTGTGTGTGTGTGTGTGTGTGTGTGTGTGTGTACATATTTATATTTATTTATTTATATATTCATACACACATAATATATATATATATATAAAATATATATATACAATAAATTGGATGGTTATATTAATTAGAAATGACATAAATTAAATATTCTGTTTACAATTTATCACAGTACTGAAGAATTACGATACTTCGTCAAAGAAAGACCATTAATCAAATCATTTTTTCACAGTTGGTACAGACAACATTTTCCCATTCTTTTAACTCTTTTCATAGGTGCTGCCTTTTAATTCTATCCCATCATTTATGAATGGTATTTCCTCGTTTCAAAAACTGTGAGGATTTCAGATTGATTCAGCAGAATTTCTTCTGACTTGCGGGGAAACTCTGTAACACGTTTAGGCAGAATTTCCATAAACAACAAAATCTGCACCACCTTCACCCAGCACTCGAAACAGCAAGCGAGGACATTCACTTCGACAGCGATGATATAAGCGAACTTTCCCCGGGTGTATGGTAATGAAGTCCGCCTTCACGCACGCTTCCTGTGATATGGTGCC
Organism: Penaeus chinensis; assembly: GCF_019202785.1. Classification (NCBI taxonomy): domain Eukaryota; kingdom Metazoa; phylum Arthropoda; class Malacostraca; order Decapoda; family Penaeidae; genus Penaeus; species Penaeus chinensis. The sequence goes on along the minus strand of NC_061827.1, from coordinate 9,938,781 downwards.
ATGGTATTCCCGAGAAATGGTAGTATTGTATTCTTATGGAGTGGGATTTTGATTATCATTATAAATGATGTTCTCGCATTTCTTAGATCAGGTGTTTTTGTTACTTCTGGGGAGTAGTAGTATCGGTACTGAAGTATTCCTCAGAAATATCACTGTGGTATTCCTCAGAAATAGTGTTTATAAGCATCGTAGGGCTTCAACTGGCTGTTTACTTTTGCCACGTACAGTACATGAGTGTGAGAATAGGTAAATTAATAGGTAACATGCAGATGTGTACAACAGGTAAGAAGTAAATTGTATTAAATTCGGCCCATGATAATGACTTTCCTCTGTCTATTTTCCTTCTCTTTCCTTCTTTCCCAGAGTTCTCCCGACCTTGTGTTCCTTCCGCGACCCAGCGTTCTTCTCTGACCTAATCAGCAGGGTGAAGACATGTCCCTCCCCAGGACGGCATGTTAATAGCTGTCCCCCATCGCGTTCCCTAAACCCAGTGCTGAGAAAACACGTTCTCACCTCTCTCTCCCTCCCTGTGTTGAGTGGGCCTCCTCGTCCATGTGCTGCGTGTGGGCCACTCCCCTCCGTAGTGTATGGGCACCTCCCACTCAGCGTTACTTGTGACGCCCTCTCTGTTAGGATTATGGGGGCTCGTCCTTTCTTTTTTTGGTATGTAGGGTCCTCCCACTCAGCGGTATAGGTTATGCTTTCTTTGTAATATGTGGTGTTGAGTTCCTTAGTTTTGAATGTTGGCTTCTTCCCTGAAGAGAGGGCATCGTATGTGTATCCCTGCCATTTTCTTCTTTATATATATATATATATATACACTTATATATATTTTTTCTTCTTCTTCTTCCTCTATTTTTTTTTAGAACTCATTGTTTTGAACCAAAATATGCTTCCACGTACAGCGTGAAAGTCAATTTTTTTTCTCATAATATTTGTAGGCCTTTCCGATATATATATATATATATATATATATATATATATATATATATATATATTTATATATATATATATATATATATATATATATATATATATATATATATATATATATATACTATAAAGAGCTGTATTCAATTTACATGCTAAGACCATCTTTGTGGTGTTGCGTGTAAAGGCTCCTTGTCTTCCCATGTTTTCTCGTAATGCTAACGGCCTTTCCTCACTACAAGTGATGATGTGTGGAGTCCATAAATTATCTGCAGCTCCCTCCCCTTAGTTTAGTCTGGCAGGGATTTTGTTTCGACTCTTTCTTTGTGTATGGCCTTCCGCCTACCTTATACAGTACTTCCTATAACAGCTTCGAATATGACCTATCTGCATATTCCATTCAGATACTATTATGCGGATTTTCTGATTAGAGGTATGAACTCTCTGGTAGTATTTTATTCAGTTACTGCTATTTTGTCTTTTGCGAAGATAGTTTTGATATGAATTATTAGTTATTGTTATTCGTAATTTACGGTAATAGTATAAACTATTTGCTAGCATTCCATTCAGTTTGTGCTGTTTGTCTTTGGTGATAATAGTT
>NC_061827.1:9909750-9922250 GCF_019202785.1 Penaeus chinensis | reverse complement strand
AATAATAATAATAATAATAATAATAATAATAATAATAATAACAATAATAATAATAATAATAATAATAATAATAATAATAACAAAAACAATAGCAACAACAGAAACAAAAAAACAATAACAATAACAAAAACAAAAACAATAACAATAACAATAACGAATCATAATTATAATTCCAATCCACCAACACTTACAGTGCCCCCCGCCAATACACACGCAATGTTACTACCTTGTTCGCCAGCAGCATGCACGGAATGGGGCTGCCGTCCTCCAGAGTACATTTAGAATCGACGTCTTTCTTCCACTTCAGTGTGTTGAGGAATGAGTTGCGGTTCGTGAGGTCGAACATGATGATGCAACCTTGCGCGTCCTTGTAGTACACTCGGGTCATCCATGTGAACCTCTCTTGACCTGGAATGAGACGGGGATTTGGTTGTCAGGTTGCTTCGTGGCGAGTGCTCGGGTGTCTAAAGGTGAGTCGAGTTGTTTTTTTCGTTACTGTCATTACCATGAGCGTTCTTTATTATCGTTAGTATCATATTTTCTTTCTATATAATATTTTTATTGGTGTTCTTTTTATCATTCTTTATCATTGCTATTATCATCATTTTCTATGTCATTTCATTATCTTTATCATTATTGCCTTTATCGTTAATGTTATTATAATTTACAATATTAGCATCATCAGAATCATTACTACTATGTTTGAAATACCACATATATTAATTTCTGTCTATTCATCCATCTATCTATTGACCTATCTCTTGATCTATCTATATCTATCTATATCTATCTATATCTATCTATCTCTCTATATCTATCTCTCTATATCTATCTATATCTATCTATCTCTCTATATCTATCTCTCTATATCTATCTATATCAATCTATATATATCTATCTATCTCTCTCTATCTATCTATATATATATCTATATATATCTATATATAGATATCTATATCTATCTTTGTATCTATCTTTATATTTACCTAATTATCTATCTGTCTCTATATATAGATAAATAGACAGATGGATAGATTCTTATTATTCATGCCATCTTAATTATCAGTATCCTTTATCACATTTATATATAATTAATTTTAGTATTATCATTACTATCACCATTATTATATTATTATCATTAATACTGTTAACATTATTATTCAAATTATCGTTATCATCATTACTACCATCAGCAGTTGGATGAGAAAAATAGTAATAGTAATGGTAATAGTAAACCTATGGCTAGGAGTTCTGATAATTAAGTGTCGCTCTCTCCTTCACACACCCCATTCACAATACACCAATAGCGTAGTTTTCGGTATCACAATATACTGTATATACCGTGTAAATACCGTGTGAATGAAGAGGCACCAGGACCCCTTAAGTTATTATCAGATCTTACGGAGGCTCGTGAGTGAAACCGAGCAATGTAATGTACTCAGGATTATACAGGGCTTCTGTTGAGTACCGCCTGATTCCTCTGTGATGTCACCGCGTAGCATTGCGTTAGAAATGTAAGACTGTGCCTCGTGATGTTATGCGTACGTTGTGATGTTGTTTTCTTAATAATTGTACATTGTGGTGGTTTGTTTTCGAAAGGTGTGAGTTTGGTATTTTTGTTGTTTCTTGTTGTTGATAGTAGTAGTAGTTGTGTTAGTATTATCTTTATCATCATCATTATCTTTACCACCGTCACTGTTATTATAATTATTATTATTTTTAGCATTGTGTTTGTTATATTCGTTTCTGGCTTGCTATAATACCGAGGGAAGGTGTGTTTCAGCGTTTTATGACCGGGTCCTGTTGCACAGATGGCAGATTTTGGCATAATAATCACTATCATAATTATTATCATATTCATTACCAGCAGATTTTGGCATTATTGTCTTCATCATAGCTCTCATTTTATATCACCATCGTCAACTTCAATATATTTATTATCATTACTGATTTTATTCTTATCTTTAACACTACTGTTAGCTGACCCTATCAATATTGTCCAATTAATATGCACTTCCTAAATGACATACAGGGTAATACATGAAACACGTATAAACAAAGATGTGGCGTGTGGAATACTAATAGCTGAATGTATGTCATCTAATGAATATGATTATAAATTGCTTGACAGATTCTTAACTAACCCTCTCTCCTTGAAAATGACATGATTGTTTTTATTTCATTTTCATTTGTGTATTCCATCCTTTTCTATACATTTATTTATCTTTAGTAATGATGGACACACTTGTTGAAACCGATACCACAAAAGACTAATAAATAAATTATAAAAATCACAATATCACAAACAACCGATCATTCATTTCTCGCGGGTCTCTGGCAGAGTCAACCTGATGGGCGGGAGCATCCTCAGGGAGTCAAGGCAAGTGTCTGTGGAGCGTGGGTTAGGATCCTGAATTATGCCAGTGAAGCCGTCGGTTGGACACGCGGTCCTCTTTACTGTACCCCTTGATCCTAGTTCGGTTCAGCAGCAGTGCAATTAGACTAGTGACGTCAGGTCCCTTAAGACAAATTACTTACTACCGTTACCAAGCCAGTCCGTTTTTTGACTTCCTGACAGCCCACAAGCATGTACGTAAAATTCTGAGTGACTTCGATATCATCGCCACAGGCACGTGCCATCTGATCGGGTTCTCCTAACACATCCTCAAATCTTGGATCCTGGTCTTGGTCCATTAGATCTCTATATCCAGGGGTTTCACCACCCTGTGAATTACATCGTGAGACACTACTAGGGTTTCTAGAGACTGTGAATAGACAGCAACATCATCGGTAAAGTCTAGGTCAGTAGCCTTAATATTACCCAATGTAATATGCCAGCTCTACCCTGCATCCAGTCCACGCAGGTGTTGAAAAAAGGGAGTAAAGTCATACCCTTGCTTCCCCCCTATTGAGAGCTGACAATGTTGTGACCACCCCCCTTGGCTCCATTTCAGGAATCGCTATACTAAAAGATTCTGCAGAAAGGAGATATCTGACTATCTAAATAACCATAAAACATTAGGGAAAATAAAATATAGTACCAATACAAATACAAAATAATGAAGTTCAAGACTAAACAGCAAAGTAAGAAAGAAGTAGAAAAAAACCGTAAGAACTTTCTATACAAAACACATCGTCGGTATGTAGACAAAGAAACTCCGTCTGACAGTGTCCATGGCATACAAGACGTGATCAGTGATATACCAGAGAAAAAATCGTGCATGACACTGCCTCCACCATGGAGTTTAGGTGCGCCAGTTCATGAGAAGAGAGTCTGATTGTCAGTTCATGAAAAGAGCGTGTGACTGTCAGCAAGTCATGAGGGAGAAGACTTTGAGTTCTGTATGCCTGTCTGTTTCTTGAAGATGCCCTGTCTTCTATTTTTTTTTTTTTTTCACTATCATTGTTTCAGTATCATTACCATCGTTTGGTTATCAATAGCACATCGATATCATCACTATCAATACCGTTCTCATTATCTACACTTTTATAATCATCATTAATTTATGTGTAATATTATCATTATTATCACAATGATTAGTTATTATCATTACTAATATTATTATCATTATTATTATTACATTCATTTTCATGATTATTTTCATTATTATCATTATTATTATCATTATTATTTGTAGTATTATTATTATTATCATTGCCAGTGTTGTTCTTCTTATTATCATTATTTATCATTATCATCATTATTATCATTATCATTAGCATTAGTATTATTACTATTATTATAATTATCATTAGCATTCTTATTTATATTGTCATTATCATCAATATCATTATTAGCATTATTGTTATTATTATTATTGTTATTATTATTACTATTATTATTATTATTATTATTATTATTATTATTATTATCATTATAATCATCATTGTTACTATTACTATTACTACCATTATCATTATAATTGTCATTACTATTGTTATTATTATTATTATCATCCTCATTGTTATTGTAATTATTATTATCATTATTATTATTATTATGATAATTATTTTTATTACAATCGTTATGATTATTACCATCCGTATTATTATCATTATCATCAGTATTATCATTATCATCTTCATTGTTATAAATATCATTATCATTATCATTATCATAATTGTTATTATTATTACTATCATTATCATTATCATTATCATTATTGTCATTACTATTATTATTATTATTATTACTATCATTATCATTATCATTATCATTATTGTCATTACTATTATTATTATTATTATTACTATCATTATCATTATCATTATCATTATTGTCATTACTATTATTATTATTATTATTACTATCATTATCATTATCATTATCAGTATTGTCATTACTATTATTATTATCATTATTACTATCATTATCATTATCATTATCAGTATTGTCATTACTATTATTATTATTATTATTACTATCATTATCATTACTAATTCTAGCATTTCTTGTTATGAAGTTCTTATCATTATCACGTTTTTGCTGTCACTGCTACTACTCTCATTTTTATAATTATCGTAATTAATATCATCATTCATATTTTTCTTCAACATTATTATCATCAATACTGGTTCCTTAACTTCTCAAATTCACAGCTCTGTAATAGCAATACCATAAAGGTTATTACGTTTATCGGTAAATTTCCAAGTAGTACCAGAAAACTATTAGTCCTATTATTGTTACTATCTCCTTTAGTTAAAAAAAAAAAAAAAAAAAAAAAAAAAAAAAACATTCATTTCATACGTAGTGCCAAGCTGCAAATACATAATCTCTTTCTCTCTCTCTCTCTCTTTCTCTCTCTCTCTCTCTCTCTCTCTCTCTCTCTCTCTCTCTCTCTCTCTCTCTCTCTCTCTCTCCCTCTCTCTCTCTATATATAATATATATATACACATAAATACAGAGAGAGAGAGAGAGAGAAAGAGAGAGAGAGAGAGAGAGAGAGAGAGAGAGAGAGATAGAGATAGAGATAGAGAGAGAGAGAGAGAGAGAGAGAGAGAGAGAGAGAGAGAGAGAGAGAGAGAGAGAGAGAGAGAGAGAGAGAGAGAGAGCTAAAGGCATGGAAATGGACAGATTCCTAAACATACTCATAGCCCCACCGCGTACTCGCGCCCACCTGCAATATCCCAGAGCTGCAACTTTATCGTCTCGGAATCGGACCATTTTAGGATCTTGAGCGCGAAATCGACTCCGACTGTTCCCTTGTAGTCCCTCCTGAAGGAATCTTGCACGTAACGTTGCACGAAGGATGTCTTGCCCACCGTAGGATCCCCGATAATGATCACTTTGAAGAGCCTCTCCGTCATCTCCGGCACCTCTGGAAGGAAAATATAGGATATAATAGTCTCTCCTTGAAGCAAGCGTTTAACGTTTTCTTTGGAAGGAATATTTTTTTTTATCCGTTTATTTATATATTCATCTCTGTTTTGTCTTTCTTGCTATGATAAGATTAAAATGTAATGGCTTGAATAGTCGTTATAGTGGTAATGCACGTCATAATGATGTCTTTAATGATTATGGTAATGATTATGGTTACAGCAATGGTAGTTAATAGTGATAATGATGACGTTTACGATGCAGAGATAGTAAAAGATAATACATTAAATAATCACAAATACATGCTTTTATAATAATGTAGTTATAATTTGTCACTGCAGTTCTTCGCAAGTCCAGTTCTGCAAAATAACTTACCGCCATTATTGCTCTGTGAATCCTCTTCGTCTTGTAGTTTCTTAAGGTAATAACCGCCCTCTTCTGGTCCTCTTCTCCGGATCATCTTGTTTTACTAACCGTTGTATGTCTATTATCCAGGCCTGGGGGATCTAACCCTCTTGTCGGTGTTTTATGGTATTGGAATCTCTTTCTTTCATATACTCAACTCATTCGTTTATAGATTCTTTAATGCAGAGAAAATGTGCTTTCATAATTTCTCCCGCACAGGTTAACCCCAAACCCAGAGATAGTACTGGTTCTAGAAAGAAATAAGAGAGGCTAAGCTCCATGCGGTTCCTAACAAAGCTTCGGTCTCTTTCGAAATTTTGTGATTTGTCAGGTGATTTGTCAATTGTGTGAACTGCCCCCTCGAGCACCGTGATTGCTTGTTATTGCTTGATACCAGTCTGTTTACTTTTTTTTTTTTTTTCGTTTTGTGTGAGCTAGGTGATTGGCTGCCCTTCTATGCAATGGTCTAAGATGAAGCCTAGAGAAAGGTGTATACCTTGTTAACGTGCTTACATGTATCTATTGTTTATAACCATACGGTTGTTTTAAGCCTACTCTATAAGCGCGTCACTATATTGCTATTATCAGTCTAACAGTCGCTATGTTGTAAAACGAAATCGAAGCGAAGGCTAATGTGCTACAAAACTACTGAGGCCGAGGCTAACTCATGCAACTACTCTATGTTGCCCTTTTTATGCTAGTTTAATCCTACTGAGCCACACGAATCCTTCAGGCCACCTATGAATCGCACTCCAGTCAGAAGCCATGCATGAACCGCCTGAGAACCCGTCAGTCCTCTTTTCTGGCGGCGTCCGGGGTCCTCTTGGCGGGAGTCTTTGCGTCTTTCTTTTCCTTCTTGTCTGATGCCCCTTGCTCTCCCTCGGGGTCTCGGGCATCCCTAACGACCACAACGACCGGGTCTTTCAGCAGCCTCATCTGGTCCAGGATGAGGTAGAACGCGGCGCCGAAGACTCCGGTTAGGACCAACTCAGCAAGCATGATGTCTGCAGTGACGTTGTGAGAGAGACCCCGAACTAGGAGATCGTCGAGGGTTCTACGACTCTGGCTTCGTGTGGCAATGGCGGCAAAAAACCCAATGATTGTTTACTCAGAGGTCAGAAGGATTTACTAATTTGTGTCATTGGAATGTGTTAAATGTTGTTGGTTTTGTGGCTGTGATGTAACTGTTGGTCCTAATTTATAACTTGGTATTGCGCTTCGCTAATGTTTGTTATGATCATGCGAAACGTTTCAGATTACAAATCTAAACGTTTTGTCACTTTCACTCCTTTCACTTTCCCTGTTTTCAACAAGAAATCAGATTATACAGTAATCTTATGTTACAAACTTCCAGTGTGCTGAAACGAAATATTCCGACTCTAACAATGGCTACTGAAACTCACTCCAAGATCACAGTTTCAGTCGCCAAACGAACTGGAGCTTCCCTTAGAGATCCACCTCCACCTCCAACGCGCTAGACCTCGAAGGTTTTCCCAGGGACGGTGAACTGACCCTCTGCGAGTACCGCTCTTTTGTTGCAGTTGGTCCACAGGCACACGATCATGACGCACATGAGCATCATCCCAGACAGCAGCGCTTCCGGCACCATCCTTCAGTGTTTCTCTAAGTGTCTCGCAATTAGATTGTTTTCTCTTTCTCTCGAACCGGACGTTTTCTGGTCCTTATTTGACAAGAAAAGACCGATCTACAAGGAGTCTCCTTTTTCATGGGAGCTCATTGAACCTAAATATTATGATCCATGTCCTATAGCCAGGCAAGTCGCTGGAACGTACAAGACATTGGATTACTGCCTCTGAACATGCTTCAAGTAGACATCTCAACAGGAGACATTCATAAAAGAATTCATGGCCAAGAATGACATCCATTATAAATTGATACAAGTCATAGTGACATTTATTAAGTATATGGTAATTTCATGGCTAAGAATGACATTCAATATAAATTGATTCAAGTCATAGTGACATCTATTAAGTCTATGGTAAATTCATGGCCAAGAATGACATTCAATAGAAACTGATACAAGTCATAGTGACAAGTCATTTATGGTAACGACAAGTACCGCAAATTACCACTTTTTTACAGTCAGCATTAATTTAAGGCCTATTCTAGCCCTAGATATATGCAGTGAAAAGAAAAATTAACTTTAAGAAATAACGATTCTATTTTTTATCTGATTTTATATAAAAAAATATGAAGTTCCATACAAAATTGTCTCCACTTGGTGCAAATAGTTATTCTTGCAGTCATTTCATAAAAACATATTTAATTTAGTTTACTTACGCGTAGAAGAAAATCTATCAATAGTTTACATATTATGCATAGTATACACTGACGTATTTTTTCAGCCAAATTATATATTCACCGAATCAGACTTTAGGTAACATTTCACGTCTCACAAGCACTAATATGCACGTGTTCACCTTAGAGAGTACTACACATCGCAGAGTTCCAGAGGGTAGTCGCGGCCACCATTAGCATCTTGGCCGACGCCAGCCTCCATGATGACTTGTAGGTTACACTGCGCCGCAATATGCGCACACCCGTGTATGCTAAACTGCTATCAGTAACCGAGTTTTCAATCACGACATGAAAGAAAACACACGAGTAGGTTATCCCCAAGAATACATGGGCGGGAGATGCCTCACGAGACACCAGGTACAGCGGCAGGACACGTAGGAGTGCGGGCGTGGCACCGTAATGAAGGAGGCGCTGCTTACTGAGGCACGCGCGGCCGGGTCCTCCGCTGCACCGAGTCTCACGTGGCCATGATTCCACGCCGCCTTCCCTCCCTCGCCCTCGCTTAAAAGTTCCCCTTTGGAGCCCTGCCTACGGGTCGGAAAGATGTGGGAGTGCATTACCTTGATCCTGAACGCAGTGGTCCTGTCAAACAGTTTTGCAATTTGAAATACCCTGCCAGTGCATGTTATTCCTACGTTTCAATGTCCGGAGGATGCTGTGGTTGAGTGAGCAGATGGAGGGGGGGAGGGGGGGAGGCTGCTGGTGACTAGCTCGTGACACGTGACAATGGGCCGTCTTCCTGGGCTGTAAGGTGATACGTGAACCACAGAGCACTGGCATAACAGATCGTTATCCCAAAAGCGACCCCTGTGCAGCAGTATGCAAAGGAAGATTGATAATTCAGTAGATGGGAATATGAGCCTCCCTTTCAATCCTCCATCTCATAGGCTGTGAGATTTGTCTAATCCGCGGGTGAGGACGCTCGCCACGAACAAGGGCTTGTCACGTACGCGGCTTGGAACCGACTTTCAGGCAACTTTCGTCACTGTACAGACTGATGACGTAATGATTACGTAAACCAACACTTAAGTAGTCTTACTACTTTCAGTCGGCAATCGAGCCCTTGCGTTCTTCATAAAGATCTTTCTCAACCCTCGTTTAACAATGAAACAATGAATGCATAACATTGTAATTCTTCAATATAATATCTTACTAATCTACACTCCAAATTCCTGGTGGCTTTTCAAAATATACAAATAAAAAGAGGTGGGTATTCTGACTCCATCTCGATCTTTACGAAGCAGGTGTGTCGGAGGTCACAGTCAATACGTATGATATTCAATATGACTCCCCATCCATGCCTTCGAGAAAAAAGGCAATGGTAGTTAAATAGGCGACGAGGAACAGGAAAAACGTGAAAAAGAACCGAATAGAAGTCGGAGTGAGAAAAGGAAGAGGTCTGTGATGTAAGTCCGCGTCAGAACATAAGGTATTGTGACAGCGGTATGAGGCAGTGCGGTCAAGAAGGAGCGTGTAGCATCGCGTATCATCTTCAGGTTCTGGTAGCTATATGATACGTCTCGTCCCTGCCTCGCCACTCAACATCCTGTGCGAGATTCTCATCCTCTGATTCCTCCTCACCTGTATCCTACCTTATCTGTCTCCGTTTTTATATTCTCCCTTGAAGACTAATAAGATTATCCAATTGTTTAGCATTGTTGAGGGGAATTTATGTGGATGATGAGACAGGCTTGCATTGCAGGATATCGTCATGCGATTTCTCTGCGATGGTGCAACAGCATGTGAATAAAAATGAGAAAATCATTCCGGACAGCGATTTTTCTTATGATGAGATATCATTAGATAACCATTCATTATGTAAATTAGGTGAATAATCTGTCGGTCAGAAGATGATGTAAAAGAAAAAAAATATTACATGCAAAATAATAATCGTGGAATATCAAACAGTTATTATGAATAAATAGTGTGCATGTGACTGAAACAATCGCGTAAAACTTGAAAGCTGTCAGATTTATATATAACCAATAATGGGTAATGTTCTCAATAACGTAGCAAATGACACGAATATCATTTGTACAGGCGCGAGTTTAAAATGCTTGTTCTGTGTATAGAGCACGTTAATTTAGCTCTTATCAAACTGTAATATAACGAAGCGTACTCTATTGATATAGACATAAAATTTAAGAAATGCAGCGAAACAAGTGGATTATCTTGTTCTGTAATCAAGCTAATGTCAAACGCTAGAATTGTGTATTCGTGTGTGTTTTTTTTTTGTGTGTGTGTGTGCGTGCACGAGCGAGAGTATATATATATATATATATATATATGTGTGTGTGTGTGTGTGTATGTGGTGTGTGTGTGTGTGTGTGTGTGTGTTTGTGCGTGTGTGCGTGTGTGTGTGTGTGTGTGTGCGTGTGTGCGTGCGTGCGTGCGTGCGTGCGTGCGTGCGTGTGCATGTGTATGTGCATAATTAATTAGCACGTGCGCCCCTACGTAAGCATATGCAGATCTCTAGTTTTTATAATGAATAAGTAATCACCTAAACTGATGATATAAGCTACCATGTACATAAATTAATTTCCAAATCTTTATTTTTACATTTAAAAAATAATAATCTGCAGTAGTCTGTCTGTTATTTATTTAATTGCATTTTACAATCATGCATTCGTCATTGACCCTACCTTGCGCTGTCAAAACACAAGCATTCAACAGAGAAGGAAAAGAGTCGCAATATGTTTTTTTTTTTTTTTCTGAGGGAACTCAACTCGAAAATTTAGATGTGCCGCCTTTACACACTTAATAAACCGCAAGAGCAAATGTAGATTAGGATCGTTTATCAAAGAAGCTGGAGATTTTACCTCTGACTCAAATAAAGTCTGCCCAGCATTGATTAAGTGTTGGTGTTCGATGCGAATGACTCCTTTTTTGAAACTGCATCCGAATCCCTTGATACCAATGCAACTGACGGAGATAAGGGACCGCAAGTATAAAAATGATATCAATTCTCGAAATACGATTGCATAGGGGGAAGGTGACATCATATTGGATTCCTTGAGATGGTGACACAATAAATGAATACAAAAAAAAAATAAAAAAAAATAAGGATAACTGCACACTTCGCCCGCATGACTAACTCACCGTGATTCGTGAGGTGTGCGGAGGCGAAGCGGTTAAAGCTGTGATTAGTATTCAACACATGGGCACCCTAACACGCTGGCCGTATTGAGCGGTCACGCAAGGGCACCGAGGCACAGGATCTCGGGAGCGGGTCGGAGGAGGTGGGAAGGTGGTGATAGACGCCCGACGGAGGGAACCCAGATGAGGTGTCCTTTTTGAAATGGAGGAGAGACCGAGAGAGAGAGAGAGAGAGGGGGGGGGGGGGCGACAAGGGGTGGTTCGAGGTCCTCATGGGGGATAGGGTAGTTATTGGGGGAGGGAAGGGGATTAGAGATGTTGGGGAAGAGGGGGGGGGGGGGGAGATATGAGGTTAGAGGAAAAGGGGCAGTTATAGGAGGAATGTAGAGAGGGAGTGTTAAAAGAGGAGGGAAGGAAAATGATGTAGCAGTTGAGAGTACTGAGCTAGATTCTACTGAATATGAGTACTCAATACTTAAACTGTTTGGCTGTCTTAGTCAATAATGTCCTACAAATTTCCGTACGTCAGTGATAATAGCAATAATAAAAGTTATAAAAATTGCACTGAATTTATCATTGTTGTTACGGCAATTAAGGAATCAATAATAGTAACCATTATATTAAAGATGATATTCATCAAATTGGTATAATTATCACTATCATTATAGCTATGATTATCTTAGCGTCGATGCCATAATAATAAAAGAAGATAATAATGGTAATGATCATAACAACGATAATAATGTAGTGATGTAACATCGCTAATAATAATGACAATAATATTATTGACATGTTTTGTTATAAAGAGAGTAACAACAATAATCACGATAAACCCAACAGGAAATTATATTAAAAATAATGATAAAAACAGAAATATCAATTAGAATTCCCTGGAAAAAGCACAACCTTTGCCATACCTCGAAAAAATGTTTCAAAACTGCGACCTATCAAGCATACTATCCGCTTGACCATCAAAATGTAAACAACTAGTCTCTCCTTCAACAGCCATTTAAACCCATAATTTTCCTTCATGATATGTAGGAAAATTTGTCCATATCCATCTGACAAAATGATAAAGTATGAAGCAACCTGATCTTTTAGGTAATGCTAACTGATAGTGATAATAATAATGATGGTGATGATGGTATTAATAATGATAATGATAACAATTATGATAATAATAATTAACAATAACAGTGATTATAATAATGAAAATCATAATGATAATAATTATGATAATAATAACAATTATAATAACTGATAATAATAATGAAATAATTAATGATAATAATAACAAAGAAAAATAGAATAATAATAATGGTAATGATAATGACAGTGAGTGACAATAATAATGAAAATAATA
>NC_061827.1:9897250-9899750 GCF_019202785.1 Penaeus chinensis | reverse complement strand
AAGGGTTCCTTTGCTTATCAAAACTCAAACCTTTGCAGTGATGCCAGGTCACTGCTCCAGGAAATGGGAGCAAACCTTCACCATGTATAATGTGGTAAGCATGTCAACTTCTATGACATCAATTAAGGAGCCATGCAAAATATGGGTGGAGGATGTTAATCAGGCTTTTATCTGAGCACAAAACGCATAGGCTATAACAAAGTTTTTTATTTCGAACAGTACCATTTATGGTAAATGTTGTTATTCCATTGTACTTGTGGTTAGTAAAGCACTGAACTGGCTGAAGTACAGGCTCACTAGATTCTAATGGCCATTTGAGAGGCTGCTATTTCTGTGAATTCAGTCATTGTTTACTGTACATCATTGTTCCGGGGTTTTATTTACAGAATTATGAAAAATAGATATTTTAGGCAACTTTGGAATTCTGTACCTCTGTTTAAAGAGGCACAACTTATGACTTTTCCATACTGTTTAGTACACCTTGAAGTATTAAAGGCCTTGCAAAATATCAAGAGTTTTGATGCCAGAACTAGGACCAGAAACTTGACTGTAACATACATCCTGACACCTGGGTGCAGCAATTTAACACCAGTATATATAAGTCTCTATATGAATATATAACTAAATTCCCCCACACTACTGTATGCTTGGATATCTTTCCTCCAACTAGTCTTCCCTGTATATCCGCTCCAAGCTGTTAGAGACTACTAAGCCAACTCTCGCCTGCCTTCCCTTCCCCTTACTCCTCTTCATAGGTTACCAATACAAGAAATATACTTTCTGATATGTAAAATCAAGCTTTTCAAACAAGGAAAACCACATTTGCTACTGGGAAAAGTCCATTCTAGGCAACCTGATAGTAGCACATCATCAAATGTTGCAGCAGTCTCCACGCATCACACGCAAGCAAAGGCCAGCAAACCTCAACCACATAAAATCTGGCATGGTAAAGCCGGCTTTGGAGAAAAGGTATGAATGAGAATGAATATCTTCACTGTACAAGAGATGTATTTGACCAGTTTCAGTTATATCTTGGTCAGAAATGTATTAATTCTCGTTCATACCTCTTCTACATATGTCACAATGACCATGGTTCAGAGCCTGGATTGTTCAGTATATGATGACAAAGAACCATGGAGGTCTGCAGGTTCTATCTTGCCAGAATGCACATGGTGGAGATTTGTTAGTCTTTACTGCAGTGTGTGTTAGAACATTTACCATTATTTATTCACATCTCTTTCTATTTGTTTACCATGAATGTAAAGTAGATTTTTACTATAATCTCTTTTTCTGAGTCGATGCTTTGTATTGGCAGCATTATATGAAAATCAGCCTTAGATAAGTGGACAGAGTTATTCACAAAGGCTGTTATATATTTCATTCTTCCTCCTAATTATGAGTTTCCAGATATAATTTATAATATATTACATGAAGGCTATATGTGTGTGAAAATAAATTGTAGAGTACTAGAGATACTTTTTTTAAATACAGTAATACAAATGTAATAGGAAATAAAATACTAAGATATTTTTAGAAAAAAAAGAACTAAAAAAAATTTAGATTTCTAGGTGAAATCGTTTTTTTTTTTTTTTTAAATAATAATCCCTTTTACAAAATGTATCCTCTTTCTTGCAAGCAAAATCCTCAGTTCCCTCTATCCAGTTTGCAACATATTACAGTCTTGTACGGCAATATCCAGTTATATTTATTTTACTGACTTTTATAGGTTCTGCCTGTTTATAGTGTTATATTATTATTAATATTTGTTAATAACAAAGAAAAGGTGTTCTATGTTATAGTGTATGCTTAGAATCATTGGCAGCAGGAGGCTCTTGATTGCCGCAATTTAATTTTTTTCTGTTTAATTTTCTTTAACAAAATTACCATACAGCTCATCATGGGCCCCATGCAACATATATAGCAAATAAGAATAATCAATTTGTAAGTGAAACAAAATGTCATTTAACAACAGAGAGTGGAAGACCAGTGCATGCTATTGGCTGCGATTTAGGCAGTACATGTACGAGGTTCATTACAATATACTATATAGCTCTCCTAAATTTCATATGTAATATGGTGTACACACACAAAAATCTCCTAGTATTCTCTTTCACAGAAAATATCATAAATGTTAATCAGCACACAACTATATTGTCCTCATAGGCTAAGTACTATGTATACTGCAAATACCAAAAATAGTGCACAGTAAAGATCTACACTTGGGTCCTAACTAGGATCCTCATTTCAGGTATTGGAAACCTGACATAATATAGATTAGCAATGGATAAGCCAGGATTAGTGATCATGTGCCAATGCTTCACATTTCAACATCATTCATTCATTCATTCATTATAATTTCAATCACCCATGGATAAAATTTCTTGTGTTTTCTTTCTTTGGTAGTTTTTTTTATTTTTTTATTCAGCATTCACCCTCAGAAGAGCCACAAAAGAAGCACTGATAAACACTGATGCACATGCGTTTGGCCCTGGTTTAGGAT
>NC_061827.1:9877250-9882250 GCF_019202785.1 Penaeus chinensis | reverse complement strand
CTCGGTGACAGCAATCGGTCTTCGGCCACAGACCCGACAGGCGTACGTACCCCGATGCCTTGCCGCCGTCTCGTTTACACACTCTTACTCCAGACGCGCCTCAGCCGTCTCCACTGCGGTCGGCTGTCCGCGCAGACCGATAAAACACCACGGTATGAACTCCGGACTCGTCTAGGGGAGTCTGACACGCGATCTCCGCCTCGAAACCGCCGCAGTCAGTCTCAAAGTGTGACACAGGAGGAGGGGAAACGCGCGAGCAGGCGACCGCTGTATGAGGGGAACGTTGAGTGACACGTTTGGGTGACGTGCTAGCGTCTGCCTCCTCGTCTGTGCAACCTCGCAAGTGCTGCAACGCCCTTTACCTCCTCGCTCACATCTCGCCCAGAAATGCTCAAGATAGGGAAAATGGGCGGGTTGTCTAGTTCGATATTGTCAGTATGGACAAGCTTGGGAAAAATCGGATAGGTTGATGTAACAGGAAGTAGCTTCTGCCCCGTTTTTATACTTATACATTTGTTTCTTCCGTCGAAATAAAGTGTATGTCTATTAAAAAAATGTGAGATGTTTTTAGTATAATCACTATTTCATCTTTAAACATTGCATTGTAACATACCAAATACGATTCTTCATTAACCATAAATACACGCCTTTATATTAATCCCTTCTGGCATAACATCTTCGAGTATTTAGTCTAATAATTCTCGGGAGTCCAGATCGGGCCAAATACCATAGGTAGAGACATCGCACATGGTACATATGGTACATAGTTTAGGTAAATCATTTCCCCACGGTTGGCACTGTTAAATTGTGAGTCGGATTAAAGCTTGGGTATCTCAGTCATTCCACTTCAGAAACTGTTACCAAAATAGTGCATGATCAGCCTTGATAATGCATGCACGTTCAAGAAGAATGCATCGTATCCACACCTACTTTTGTTCACCGGATGTTGCTAAATGTTGCCCGATCTGTGTCACAGAATCTTGGAAATATGGAAAGCACCAAATATTTATACACGGAAAGCACACAAATGGATAAGGCGTTCAGATGGCGAAAACTTGGCTTGATTGGTTCAAGGTTCTGTTGTGGGTATCACACGCAGGAAAGAACACAGGCACTCACAAGCACTGTACGCGTATTTCTCCCCTCGTCACCATGAGTAGTCATTTGAATAATAGACTCAAGGAACAAAATTTATGGACGATTGTTCTTCACTCCCCGGACGGGCATGAAAGGAAATCCACATGTTCCTCCTGCTTCGTTCTCGGCGGCCTCTTGCAAGCAGGAACCGTCTCAGAGCAGGCACCATGACGTCATAGGCAGGCTGCCACGCCGCATGTGCAACGACTGTTGTTCCATTTTGTTTGTCAAGCCACATGAGAATGAATGATGCAAACTTCCGTCGGTGAAGCTAGACAGAGACTCGATCCGACAGGCTGAACTTTCACATAAATGCTATGGCAAACCTGCACGATGTATTTACAACACTTATTATCGAAGGCAAGCTTACGGACACACTTTCGGGATATATTCATGTCAGCTTTCTGTCCAATGGGAAGAGCTAATCCTCGGTTTATTGCTGGTTTTTAATTTTAGCGGCAAGAGATCATATATCGGTACGTTGAATGAATGTGACAATGGATGCGCTTGTGATCACGCACGAGTAGAACCATGTCGCCACTTTGGATATTTTTTATATTTCTTCCTCTCATTTTTATTTTTTTAATAACCCTTCTTGTATCAATTAGATCCAAGATGCGAAATATACAAGTGGTTGTAAAAAGAACAGGTTTTGATTAATATTTTGTTGGGAGATTAGTAACTTTCACGGAGGTTAGTATTGTGCGATGATCCAGGTAGCAAGCGATTCAGAAAAGCTTTATGCTTGCGTTTGTTTTGGGCAGCACGGAATAGTCCGTCGCGGCGAGCTATAAGGACCCCGTTTACTCTAGAAATTACAAGAAAGAAGGCAAGATATCACATATCATACAATCCGAAATGTCATTAATTTCGTAAGGACAAGGGTACTTGCAAATCTTCGTCTGTTCTCCTGTGACTCCTTGAAATAAGCGATTTGCACTGACTCACGGGCAAGCAACTACCGACTCACCGTTAAACCATGGCAAGTGGCGACTCCATCGAAGGGAGATGCGGTTCTCCTCACGCCTCTGTTTCACTCGCCGTTTAACACTGGTCGATTTCTGGCCCATCCTTGTACGCTGGCGATCCTCAGTCAGCTGTCCCGGTATCCGATCTCTTCGCCGCGGATGTGTGTGAAGTTTACTGGGGAGTATGGAGAGTAGCCTGGGAGGGTGCTCGTGGAGGAGGACGTGTGTAGAGCTCGAACTAGCGGCTTCGTGATACTCCTGCGTGACACCGGCACTGTTATTCCCCCCTGACACTTCGTCCATACGTTACACTTGTTACCAAAATTAGACGGTATTCTTTTAGCGTGACCACTTACTACGGAATGTTTTTTTTAGCTCACCGCGCCACAGGATTGGCTTGAACTTGACGCACGCTCTCCGACAAGAAAAGTTTTCAATGCAACTTATTTTTGTCACTTGTTTAGGTCGCACAACACGGATTTATTCTATACGTAAGTGCACGTTGTCCTGGGTCCGGTCGCTGTTAATACTGCAAGAGAAGAAGGTTCGACGTCGCAGTCTAGGTATGTAACCCAGTGAGTGACGGACAAAAGGAATACGTGCCACTGACTCACTCACAGGCATCATTGAACAGGAATTCTTTCTTCGTATATGAGGCCAGGTGCTGCTTGTTTTAAAACTGGTCATGTTGAGTCCAGAGAAGGTAAGTAGGCCTAGGACTGATACAATGAAGATGTAAATAAATACAGCCAGATCGTCTCTGTGATGAAGATACATCCCTATAGAAGAGAATATCGTACGATACCTTGCTATTGATTCTCATCCCCATTAGTTACCCAGGAAACTACAAATATGAGTGAACTGACTTGCAGCTTTGATCCTTACGTACACGTGGAGCTGTGGATAAGACGAGGAGCTGGGGAATTTAAGTTGTGTCAGCAGTGAGTTCAGTGAGTTCCCTGTTTAGGATTACCTTGCAACATTGTGATGGAGCGAAGCGGATGTTAAAGCCAAGTAATGCGTCGATTACGGGGCCTGGAGGTTCTCGTGTTTCGAAATATGCGCTTTTTCGATTTTTCGTGTGTATGTGTTTGGTTGTGCTTGTGCGTGTATGTGTATGGTTGTATGTATACATATATAAAAGTGTGTGTGTGGTAAAGAACCTCAAGTAAGATCCGTGCCTAACCGTGCCTGTTAGCGAAGGGCTTATAGCGGTGTAAAAGCCCAGACTGTACCCCCGTCCAGAATGTATTATATCCGGGGTTAAAGCAACAAGATGCAGCACTTTTCACTCTTTACTTTTTGGGCGAATGGACAGACCCGTGACGTCGTCTTCCTACCGCCGTCCAAAAATAACAGTAGAATTAAAGTCGTGTAACTTCCTGCTTTAATAAACCCCAGAAATACATGCCTTATATTTGCCATTCATTTCTGAACATTTCAGTGGGCTTTTGAATGCTCACTTGTTATTGGCCAAAATAAAACTTTCTTGATAATGATAACGATAAGAACAATTATCATTATAATTATAATGATTGTTATAATCCTAGTAAATATTTCAAGTTTGAGTCTAATATAGTGGCCTGTAGAATTCAGCGCACAAGGAATATATGCAGTTGTGAGCTCACTGCATGATCGGCATCAACGCCAGCGATTATCTTCCGGCAATATGGTATACACATGCTACATGCAAAAGGGAAAGGGTATATTCTGGCCTAAGGGGTATATTCTAGCCTAGACCATTTTATACCCGGGAGTACAACCTGGCCTAGCCTAACACATAGCCCAGGTATAAAATAGCCTAGCCCGGGTATGGTCTGGACTGTTGCACCGGGAAATACACCTGGGAAGCTGAACCCATCTGTCGTCCTGCCAGCTGTATGATTCGGCTGCTGGAGTCTGATCGAGGCCAGCTGTAGATTTATGTGTATCTGTATAGACGAAAAAATAGTATGGCCGAAATCATTAACTGGTCGGTCAGTTGTAATGCAGTGGGAGTTGCAACAGTTTGTCGGTAGTCTGAGCTATGTATTGGGAGAATTCATTGTCGCTTATATCGTTGCTTAGCGTGTAACTATTATATTTGAAAGGCGTATAATGGCTGCATTGTATAGATGAAGATAAAAGATTGCAAAGAACATTCGTATGTAGATAATCTATGAATATTTGCACACACACACACACACACACACACACACACACACACACACACACACACACACACACACACACACACACACACACACACACACACACACACATACATACACACACATATATATATCACTTACGATGAAATGAAACAGCTACAGTGATAAGGAAAGCAGTTTAGGGTTTGCCTTATTATTGTATTTTATATTGCGGGTGCCACTGCGTTTTTCCCGACGTTCAAAAATGTTTATAAACAAATTAGCTAGAAAGTTTGTTGTGATATATTTAAAGTAACTTAATAAACCAGGGAAGAATACTGAAAAAAATGCTTGGTCTACTTCACGGCCAGTTTGCAACATTCGATTTGTTCCGTAATGTGCACTTATTTTTACCTAATTTGCTATAAACATCGTTTTATGTACGAGGTGTGTAAAGTACATTATGAGCGTTGGTTTATTTAAACGGAATGACAGCTTTTAATATGGAGATGAGTTCGTCTTACAGGCGTTTGTGCATATGACCGCAGACATTAGTAAGATCAGTTCTGAAACTGTTCGTTAATGGCGCGTAAATCATCCAGACTTAAAATTAATAGGTGTCCGTGACGCGTAAAGTCGCCAAAAGCCGATCTTACCCGTCATGAAGCTCCCGGAAGGGTCATGAGATGGTGAGCAAGACTGGTCACCGGAAGCCACCTCCAGCGTAACACATGCTTAAGCAATATTTTTATAACGGCACTGGACG
>NC_061827.1:9842250-9867250 GCF_019202785.1 Penaeus chinensis | reverse complement strand
TATATATATAGTCTTACTTCATTATTCAAAACACTTGACCAAAGAACAGGAGAGGAAGGTGATTTGGCATTGAAGAAACTTTTAACAGAATTCACATCTATCCAAATGTATCTTTAAATTCTAGAAAGAAAATTATGCTGTTGTGTTGTTACTCCCATCAGTTCACTTGGAATTTGATTTTTTATTCTTTCTTTCTTTCTTTCATTCATTATAAACAAGATAAGATTTTCCTTGCATCATCAATCTTATTACAATTTGTTTCTCTTCTTTTAATAACCAAAGATTACATGCACACTGTGGCTTCCAGTGACCTATATTTCAAGCCATTATATTTCTTACAAACAGTGAATGAGCAGTATCACTATGCAGTGTGATGAGGTTTGCAGTGAAAAAAAAAAATATGTGTCAGTTTATCACAGAACAGAATGTCATTTCAATGATAAAGAGAAAAAATATTCTTGAAAATTTAAATACAATAGGTACTTGGTATCTTTAATGGTAGAACACCATTACATTATTTATGTATTTGAACATGGACATTGATGACCATTCAAAGAGGAATGGTCAAAGATAAACATGGATTATGAAAGGTTATAGAGAAAAATGCTTCAGGGTCAAATTCAGAATTTATTTGTGAGGAAAAGGCCTAATATTTGAGGTTATCTCTTTGAGTTGTCTATAACTTCCATTCAGTCAAAAATGTATAATCCAATTGACAGTTAGGATGAAAAAGCCAAAGTTTATTTTGTCTTGATGAAGAATTTAACTTTGTAGATTTGTGTACATAACATTCAATGAAGATGAACATTGCAGATTTGTGTGTTTCGATTCTTCAATTGTACATTTTATTTTTGTGATATATGATAAAATATAATGTTATGTACTTTATTGGTAGTCACATTAACTGAAAAATTTAAATATATTATACCCATATAACAGTAACTATCTGAAACACCAAAACAGTTAATTAATTACATGCTGAAAATATCCAACAGAATTCTCTTAGAGACTTTATTATATTTTGTTAAATGTACAGTGATTGTTATATTAAAGTTTGTATTTATAGTCTATTAATGCTCTTGTGCATTTAATGCTTTTATTTTTCATTACACTGGAAAGGTGTAAGAGGTGCACTATCATGTGAATTTGCATGACAGCAATAAATAAGAATTTTCTCTTGTTTATGTATAAAATTCATGCCTTCAGTTGTTGAAAACTAACAGGAAGTGTTATAAGGTGTACAAACCGTCTTTTTCAGTTTTCCCAACCACAAAAAAAATGGTTGGAGACACTGAACACATTTACTTTATGTAGAGACCTAATGGCCATGGCTGGTGACAGATCTAAAGCCCCAGCTATTCCAAACACCAAATGGAAAAAGAGAAAAAGAAGAAAAATGTGTATATATAGTACATGTATGTATTTATGTATACTTATTCTCTTCTCTTTTCTCTTTTTTACTGTTTTCATCCCCCCATTGAAAGCTAAAGATTTTATGAATTCTCTTTTTTCTTGACCATGCCCAAAACAATAATATAATGCCACAAATACCTCCACCCATGATCTCAGAAACACTTAAATGCACAATGCACGAAAGGGTTAATAGCATATTATATATATATATGTATATGTATGTATGTATAACTCTCACACAAACACACAAAAACACAGAAAAACACACGCAAACATGCACACACACACATATTCATATCATAATGGTAATTGTCATTATATACCATCTCAAAGGCAGATCTTGCTCAGTGTCAAGACAAAATGACGTGTGGTAATCCAAAAGCACTGTTAAATATTTATTAATTTTAATGTTATTTTTAATATACTAAAGGTATTTCTTTATTGCTAATAAATATTAAAGAATTTTGTACTGTTATCACAAAGCAATAGATTTCAGAGAATATATAATGTATGTTGTAGGTTTATCTACATGTATGATTTTTCACAATAAGACTCCCATGAAAATAGTTCATACAGATATTTAAATATAAACTTATACATGACTAAGCATGTATAGTTTTAAAAGTAAAACAAGTTAAAGCATTCACAGAATTAATGAATTTTAAAACAAATTAAATAAAATCAGTGTTTATATCCCAGATGATGGTTTTCTGATTTGTGTATTTTTATATCCATCTAATCATTTTTTACATTTCATACACGATACATTGTGTATTTCTGATTGTATATTTATCTTCTAATGCATATTTATGAATGATTAACCCAGTGCCACCATGTATGGTATGTATGCACATACCATGCCCTCGGCGAGTTTAGTTCATTAACTGTATTTACACAGATGGCTAAATAAGTGTTTAGTCATCAATGAGTCATTTACTAGTCTGACCTATCTCATTTGTTACCTTTAACCTTGATTTTCGGAAATGTTTTATTTGATTTATATTACTATTACTATTGTTGATAACACTGTAATAATTATAATGTCAATAATAATAATAAAACCATCCATATTTATAGCTTTAGAAAAAAAAAAAAAAAAAAAAAACAGGAATGTGATGGTGTCACATGTACTGATTGCCTCCCTTGGTGGCTGAGGACTTGTACAGCCATCTGCGGGTAGATACATTTCACAAGACAATAACAGAGTGAACACGTTTTCCCGAAAGCATTGGGTTAATAAGGTCCACATGACTGTATTTCCTTTAATTTATTGCCTTGTTATCTCACAGATTATATACAGCCAAATAAATATTGATTCTGGTAGTGGTATTTTCATGCATATAAACCAAGTAATGGTACTCTTTTTAATCCTCTACTCCTCTACTCCTCTATATATATATGTGTGTGTGCGTGTGTGTGTGTGCATGTGTGTGCATGTGCGTGTGCGTGCGTGTGTGTGCGTGTGCGTGTGTGTGCGTGTGCGTGTGTGTGCGTGTGCGTGTGTGTACAGGTGTGTGTGTGTGTGTGTGTGTGTGTGTGTGTGTGTGTGTGTGTGTGTGTGTGTGTGTGTGTGTGTGTGTGTGTGTGTGTGTGTGTACAGGTGTGTGTGTGTGTGTGTGTACAGGTGTGTGTGTGTGTGTGTGTGTACAGGTGTGTGTGTGTGTGTGTGTGTGTGTGTGTGTGTGTGTGTGTGTGTGTGTGTGTGTGTGTGTGTGTGTGTGTGTGTGTGTGTGTGTACAGGTGTGTGTGTGTGTACAGGTGTGTGTGTGTACAGGTGTGTGTGTGTGTGTACAGGTGTGTGTGCATGTGTGTGTGCGTGTGTGTGCGTGTGTGTGTGCGTGTGTGTGCGTGTGTGTACAGGTGTGTGTGTGTGCGTGTGTGTACAGGTGTGTGTGTGTGTGTGTGTGTACAGGTGTGTGTGTGTGTACAGGTGTGTGTGTGTGTATACAGGTGTGTGTGTGTATACAGGTGTGTGTGTGTGTGTATACAGGTGTGTGTGTGTGTGTATACAGGTGTGTGTGTGTGTGTATACAGGTGTGTGTGTGTGTGTGTATACAGGTGTGTGTGTGTATACAGGTGCGTGTGTGTGTATACAGGTGTTTGTGTGTGTGTATACAGGTGTTTGTGTGTGTGTGTGTGTGTGTGTGTGTGTGTGTGTGTGTGTGTGTGTGTGTGTGTGTGTGTGTGTGTGTGTGTGTGTGTGTGTGTGTGTGTGTCTGTTTTAACATTTTGTAAATTGATAACAGAAAGGGGCTAAATATATAAAAGAATATTCTTCATAGGTCATGGACTTGTTCATTTGAATTTATATGGTCAATTCGGGAATATTTCAGCTTATCTTGTTTTCTGTGCTTGATTCTTGTGTAAAACATACTGTATTTCAGTATACTTAAATGTAGTTTTGCCGAACACCATTACCAGTCGATATCTTACACAGCTTTATTTGTGTACCTTGTTTGATTAATGACAATGTTCCCCTTTTATTTTTCCTCTCACTCTTTGAAAATTCAACACCTGAATCCAAATCACAGCACAGAAAAAAAGATTGGGATTACTATTCTCATGGTATTAGTAGAGGCTTTCTACAGAATTAATGATGTCTAGAGCTGATAGACATAAATGACAAGCAATGTATACGTATTGGAAGTTATGAGAAGACCCCCTTGAAGGCATCTTCTACAAGCATTAGGGGACCATTACCTCCAGTTCCACCGAAAACTTCTACGAACATCTGAAAGAATTGCCTCATTTTATAACATTGTCAATATTATACAATATTACAAAGAACTTCACGTGCAGTGTGGAAAGTAGAGTGCTTAACTGACAAAAACAAAACACAACACAAGCTTACATTCTCCCCAATCAAATCCACAAAGATACTGCGAAAGATAATGGTAGCAGGAATCACAAAGCCCCAAGACATGAAAGGCACAATGAACCACATGATGAAAAGCAGCATGAACATGACCACCTCCAATATCCAAGAATCACCTGGAATTGTAAAAACATACTTTATACCTCATGAAAAAAAGCAAACCTTGCACTAGTTAGGTGCAAAAATTTACAATACAATAAAATATACAGAGCTTACAACCACTAGGCCAGATATGAGTGAAGCATGGATATGAGAAGCTAAAAAATATTACTTTTATTCGAAAATAGCTAGAAAAAGAAAATTGAATCAATAGATGGTGAGGGATGATTTGTCTTTATTTTTTCCCTTTTCGACAATACATATTTCCCCCTAATACTCGATATAACAATCAACTATTTAAAACCATTCCACAGCTATTTACATATATATCACAAAAAAAACATCATGGTCACTCTTGAGACCCACACAATCTTACCTCTCTCAGTCCTTGTACTACTGGAGGAAGTGTTGACATTTGTGATATTTGCGACTGTTGTATTCGTACCATCGGTGCCTGAGACCTGAGCATTGGTATTACCTGGCCCACATGTGATCAGGACTGCAGCCAAAGCAAGTCCTACTGAATACATCTGTCTGAAACAATCCAGATTAACTTTTGCTCCATATAATTACTTTTTTTTTGTAGATGAAAAAGAAATTAAAAGATGAGAGAAATTCATTTCATCAATATAACTGTTATTATTAGCTAATTTACCATTGATACCAATACTAATAACAGTACTGCTGATGAAGATGACTGACATGGGATAATCAATTCACCAATATGATGATTGACTAAATGGAGAAGGAGAAAAAGGAGAAAGAGAAGAAGAAAGAAAAGAGGAATAAAGGAGAGAAGAAGGAGAGAGAAAAAGAGAAAAAGAGAGGAAAAGAGAAGAGGAAGAGAAAGAGAAGGAAAGGAAAAGGAGAGGAAAGAAGAAGAAAGAAGAGAAAAGAAGAAAGAGAGGAAGGAAAAGAGAAGGAGAAAGAAAAGAGAAGAAAGGAAAAAGGAAGAAGAGAGAAAAAGAAGGAGAAGAAGAAAAAGAGGAGAAGGAAAAAGGAGAGAGGAAGAGAAGGAGAGAGAAAAAAGGAAAGGAAAGAAGAGAAGGAAAGAAGAAGAAAAAGAGAGAAAGAAGAAAAGAGAAGAAAGAAGGAAAAGAAGAGAAGAAAGAGAGAAGAAGGAAAGAGAAAGAAGAAAAAGAGAAGAGAGAAGAAAAAGAGAAGGAGAAGAAGAAAAAAGAGGAGAAGAAAAAGAGGAAAGAGAAAGGAAAGAGAGAGAAGGAGAAGAAGAAAAGAGAAGAGAAGAGAAAAAGAGAAGGAAAAGAAGGAAAAAGAGAAGGAGAAGAAGGAAAAAGAGAAGGAGAAGAAGGAAAAAGAGAAGGAGAAGAAGGAAAAAGAGAAGGAGAAGAAGGAAAAAGAGAAGGAGAAGAAGGAAAAAGAGAAGGAGAAGAAGGAAAAAGAGAAGGAGAAGAAGGAAAAAGAGAAGGAGAAGAAGGAAAAAGAGAAGGAGAAGAAGGAAAAAGAGAAGGAGAAGAAGGAAAAAGAGAAGGAGAAGAAGGAAAAAGAGAAGGAGAAGAAGGAAAAAGAGAAGGAGAAGAAGGAAAAAGAGAAGGAGAAGAAGGAAAAAGAGAAGGAGAAGAAGGAAAAAGAGAAGGAGAAGAAGGAAAAAGAGAAGGAGAAGAAGGAAAAAGAGAAGGAGAAGAAGGAAAAAGAGAAGAAGGAAAAAGAGAAGGAGAAGAAGGAAAAAGAGAAGAGAAGAAGGAAAGAGAAGGAGAAGAAGGAAAAAGAGAAGGAGAAGGAAAAGAGAAGGAGAAGAAGGAACAAGAGAAGAGAAGAAGGAAAAGAGAAGGAGAAGAAGGAAAAAGAGAAGGAGAAGAAAAATAGAAGAAGAGAAGAGAAGAAGGAAAAAGAGAAGGAGAAGAAGGAAAAAGAGAAGGAGAAGAAGGAAAAAGAGAAGGAGAAGGAAAAAGAGAAGGAGAAGAAGGAAAAAGAGAAGGAGAAGAAGGAAAAAGAGAAGGAGAAGAAGAAAAAAGAGAAGGAGAAGAAGGAAAAAGAGAAGGAGAAGAAGGAAAAAGAGAAGGAGAAGAAGGAAAAAGAGAAGGAGAAGAAGGAAAAAGAGAAGGAGAAGAAG
Source organism: Penaeus chinensis (assembly GCF_019202785.1). Taxonomy (NCBI): domain Eukaryota; kingdom Metazoa; phylum Arthropoda; class Malacostraca; order Decapoda; family Penaeidae; genus Penaeus; species Penaeus chinensis. Next base: position 9,860,792 of record NC_061827.1, on the reverse strand, counting down.
GAAAAAGAGAAGGAGAAGGAAAAAGAGAAGGAGAAGAAGGAAAAAGAGAAGGAGAAGAAGGAAAAAGAGAAGGAGAAGAAGGAAAAAGAGAAGGAGAAGAAGGAAAAAGAGAAGGAGAAGAAGGAAAAGAGAAGGAGAAGAAGGAAAAAGAGAAGGAGAAGAAGGAAAAAGAGAAGGAGAAGAAGGAAAAAGAGAAGGAGAAGAAGGAAAAAAGAGAAGAAGGAAAAAGAGAAGGAGAAGAAGGAACAAGAGAAGAAGAAGAAGGAAAAAGAGAAGGAGAAGAAGGAACAAGAGAAGGAGAAGAAGGAATAAGAGAAGGAGAAGGAAAAAGAGAAGGAGAAGGAAAAAGAGAAGGAGAAGAAGGAACAAGAGAAGAAGAAGAAGGAAAAAGAGAAGGAGAAGAAGGAAAAAGAGAAGGAGAAGAAGGAAAAAGAGAAGGAGAAGGAAAAAGAGAAGGAGAAGAAGGAACAAGAGAAGAAGAAGAAGGAAAAAGAGAAGGAGAAGAAGGAAAAAGAGAAGGAGAAGAAGGAAAAAGAGAAGGAGAAGGAAAAAGAGAAGGAGAAGAAGGAACAAGAGAAGGAGAAGAAGGAACAAGAGAAGGAGAAGAAGGAAAAAGAGAAGGAGAAGAAGGAAAAAGAGAAGGAGAAGAAGGAATAAGAGAAGGAGAAGAAGGAAAAAGAGAAGGAGAAGAAGGAAAAAGAGAAGGAGAAGAAGGAACAAGAGAAGGAGAAGAAGGAATAAGAGAAGGAGAAGGAAAAAGAGAAGAAGGAAAAAGAGAAGAAGAAGAAGGAAAAAGAGAAGGAGAAGAAGGAATAAGAGAAGGAGAAGGAAAAAGAGAAGAAGAAGGAAAAAGAGAAGGAGAAGGAAAAAGAGAAGGACAAGAAGGAAAAAGAGAAGGAGAAGAAGGAAAAAGAGAAGAAGGAAAAAGAGAAGAAGGAAAAAGAGAAGAAGAAGGAAAAAGAGAAGAAGAAGGAAAAAGAGAAGGACAAGAAGGAAAAAGAGAAGGAGAAGAAGGAAAAAGAGAAGAAGGAAAAAGAGAAGAAGGAAAAAGAGAAGGAGAAGGAAAAAGAGAATGGGAAGAAGGAAAAAGAGAAGAAGGAAAAAGAGAAGAAGAAGGAAAAAGAGAAGAAGAAGGAAAAAGAGAAGGACAAGAAGGAAAAAGAGAAGGAGAAGAAGGAAAAAGAGAAGAAGGAAAAAGAGAAGAAGGAAAAAGAGAAGGAGAAGGAAAAAGAGAATGGGAAGAAGGAAAAAGAGAAGAAGGGAAAAGAGAAGAAGAAGAAAAAGGAGGAAAAGGAGAAGGAGAAGAAGGAAAAAGAGAAGGAGGAGAAGAAGGAAAAAGAGACGGAGAAGAAGGAAAAAGAGAAGGAAAAAGAGAAGAAGGAAAAGGAGAAGGAGAAGAAGGAAAAAAAGAAGAAGGAGAAGGAGAAAGAGAAGGAGAAGGGAAAAGAGAAGGAGAAGGAGAAAGAAGGAGAAGTAGGAAAAAGAGAAGTAAATGATATAAATGTATTGGTAAAGTTAAGGAAGTGACCTTGCCCCTCTGAGATTAAGTCACAGTCATTCCTTCGAAATTAACAATTATCAACTTTTTCTGTCGTGTCAACATCTCAGGTTATTAGCGGTGTATTTAAAACATTGCAACAGTTATATAGCATTAGCGGAAAGGGTTAGGAATGAGTTAACGATTATGGTAAAATTAAAGTTTGAACAGCACTAGAGGGTAGTATATACAGAATGCAGAATTAATAAACAAATAAATAAACAAAATCATCTCTATGCTATACATACTAGTCCGTTTACCTTCTGCTCATGTCCCTTGCTGTTTTAGCACGTCACTATGAAGAGTACCAAGGCGATTAATTGTAAAGCAGTCTACGGAGTCCCTTCTGTTTACACTTGGAACAATAATCTGAAGTTTGGGTTTTCTTCGGTTGGGAGCCTTGAACGAAGCAGCTCCAAAATTTCTCGAAAATGTGAAATCGCGGATCTCTTTGTACGTGGAATGCTGAAGCATGATGTATAAACTATTTCCTTTTATGCTATTTGCAAGGTTTTCGTTTCATTTCTTGACGTCCAAGTGCAATGTTTCTGATTACTCCGTAGACCATTAAATTCTTTGCTAACATAGTGGCAAATTGTAATGTATATTAATTTTGATTTACGTGTTTTCCATTGAAAGAGACTTTTTCCGTTTAAAATCAGTAGCGTGTCCGAAGCTTATTTGATATATATATATATATATATATATATATATATATATATATATATATATATATGTGTGTGTGTGTGTGTGTGTGTGTGTGTGTGTGTGTGTGTGTGTGTGTGTGTGTGTGTGTGTGTGTGTGTCTGTGTGTGTGTGTGTGTGTGTGTGTGTGTGTGTGTGTTTGTATACATTTATATATGTATATATATATATTTATACATACACATACATATATATATATATTCATTTATATATATTTTTACACATACACACACACATACATATATATATATATATATATATATATGCATGTCCGTATAAATATCAGCAGTCTTATTATTATAATCATTATCATTGTCAATGATATTATCACAGTATTATTATTATTATCATTATATTTATTATTGCATGACTTCTCTTGTGTTATTACTCAGTAAACTTCTGCATTATTATTACCAGTAATGTCATTAACCTTATTACTATCGTTACACATCTGCATTAAAGCTGTTGATATACTAATTCAGACTCTTTATTATTGCAGATGTCAATGTTATTATTTTTATCATTATTATTGTTATAATAGTTATCACGACTACTATTGTTATTATTATCAAACTGTTAATTTTTTGTTATCTTTATTACCATTATTATTATCATCATCATTATCATGATCATTAGTAGTAGTAGTAATATTATCATCACTGTACTATTATTAGTATCATTAGTAGTAGTATTATCATTATTATCATTGTTATTATCGTTGTTGCCGTTGTTTGTTGTTGCTGTAATTATCATCATCATCATCATCATTATTGTCATTATTGTTATTATTATTATTATTATTATCATCATTATCATCACTTTCATTTTGTTATTATTATTATTATCATTATCATTATAGATGTTATTATCATTATCGTTCTCATTATTGTTATCATAAATATTATTACTATTTTTGGTATCATTAATATTATCATTGTTATTGTTATTGTCAGTCATTTTCATTATTATCATTATCATTACAATTATTATTATCATTGTTATTACTATTATTACTTTTGTCATCGTTATCATTATCATCAATCATAAGTCATAATTATTATCATTATCATCAATCATCAGTCATAATTATCATTATCATTTTTACCATTATCGTCATCATCATCATCAATCTCATCATCATCATCGTCATTATCATCTTTATTATTATTGACGCTGGTATTGCCATAATTATATATTCATTATTGTTCCTATTATTATTCTTATTATCATCATTTTCATTCATTTCTTGTTATTGGAGCCAGCATAATAATCACCATATTTAGCATCATTATTGTTACTATCATTATTGAGTTCGTTGTCAATATCATTATCATTATCATTTTCACCATCACTACCAAAAGTATCAGTTGTATGTATTATTAATGTATATACTTCCATTTGGTCACAGATGCACAATCGAATCTCAGGTTGTGCGGATTGTTCACTTAAGAAATATTTGTTCACTATTTACAGTTGTTCAGTTAGTTAAGGAATGTTTATTCATTAAGTAAGGAATGTTTATAGTGTCGGTGGTTAATGGTTAATGGTTAAAAGCAAAATAAATGTGCTAGACATCTAAGGTCATGTAGCACTATAGTTAATGTTAGTGAAGGGTGGTTGGGTTAGTGATTAGTTGTTAAAGCTGGGTTAAGGAATTGGTGAGTGAATGGGTTAGGGTCGAGTGAGCTAATGTAAAGGGGTTAGATTAAGAGAAGGATATATATGCGTTTGAGGAAGGAAAACAGGTTTTCAAAGCAGAAAGTGTGAGATTCTTTAAGGATGTCTGATAGGTTGGGATGTCTATGTAGGGAGGATAGGTGGGGGAAAGTAGAGGTACGGGCTGCTTCAAAACGTGGGCATGACAATAGAAAGAGGAACATTACATAAGGAACATAGGGGTGGATCGGATTATGACATCAGATAGGAGAGTGCTAGACGGGTGTGGCCAATGCGTAAGCGGGCGAGAGCCGTCTCCCAACGTCTGTTCCGATGAAATGGAGCTGACCAGGAGGAGATTGACAGTTTTACAGTATGTAATTTATTAGTGTGGAGACTTGACCAAAAAGATTGCCATCGATTATACAAGAAGGTCTTAAAGTGTGGGTAATAATCCGTGGCTGGGATATGTTAGAAACGTGGTTGGTTTGATGTGGACATAGCAGCGTATCGTGCTAGAGTATCTGCCTGTTCATTGCCGGGGATTCCAATACGGCTGGGCACCCAGCAAAATTTGATTGTTTTATGACGTGTGGACAGGTAGAACAACCAGTTCTGGATCTTACAAACAAGGGGGTTGGTCATGTGTATTGACTTTATGAGAGTTAATGAGTTATGGGAGTAAGTAAAAAAAATGTATAAGAGGAAGAGGGGAGTGAGTATATGTGTTTTAAGGCAAAAAGGAGTGCATACAGTTCTGTAGTAAGGACACTGGATTCAGGAGGGAGGGGGTATTTGAAAGTACGAGTTGGGAAGATTACTACAAAACCAGCGTCAGTGTAAACGTGAATACTGGAGGAATGAGGAAATGGGCGAGAAGGCCAGTAGGAGGGATATTTGATTTTGGTGGGTCAGGGTAGACAGAGGAGCAAATATGGGGGAAAGGTATAAGGCATGGAGGGACTGAATGGACAGAGAACGGGAGAGGTCGGAGATGGGGAAAAGGGGAATGGGAGGGGAGGGTATCCATGCGAGTGGAGAAAGGAGTAGGTAAACGTGGAGAAGAAGCAAATGTAGGAAGTAAGGATCATGGGATAGTTAGTTTAGTGAGGGGAAGTTGGTGGAATCGAACATAACATCGGAGAGAGAGAAGGGTACGGCGTCGAGAGAGAGATGGTATACCTGATTCAGTGTACAGGCTCTCAACTGGATAGGAGCGAAAGGCACCTAGGGCTAAGCGAAGACCACAGTGATGGATTGTATCAAGATGAGCAAGGAGAGAAGTTGAGGCAGAGGAGTAGATATGGTATTCATAATCAAGAGTGGAGAGGATCAAGGTGTCATGAAGATGAAGGAGAGTTTTTTGATCTGAGCCCCAGGATAAATGGGACAGGGTTTGTAAAATTCAGAGACGGCGGCGAGCTTTTTCTTTGGTGTAAAGAATATGGTCTTGCCAGGATAGTTTGGAGTCAAAAATGACGCCTAGGAATCTACCAGAGGAACGGTGTTGGAGTGGAGTGTCATATAAGAAAAGTGAAGGTAGAGGACCTACACGTGTGCGAGAGAAAAGGATGGAGAAAGATTTGGAGGTAGAAAAGCAGAAGCCATGGTTTGTGGCCCAGGAGGATACTGATTGCAGATTGAAGAAATTGGTAGAGATTTGGTATGGATGTGCCGGAGGCATAGATGGTTAAATCATCAACATATAGTGATGACCGGGCTCCTGGTGGTAGAACTGAGGCAATGTCATTTACAGCAAGAAGGAATAAAGTGGTACTTAGCACACTGCCTTCTGGGACACCTTCAATTTGAGGAAAGAAAGATGATGCGGCAGAGGCAATTTTGACCTGGAAAGTGCATTGGGAGAGGAAAGACTTTATGAAGACACCCGTGTTTCCCCGTATGCCTAGAGAGAACAATTGTTGGAGAATATGGTACCTCCATGTCGTATCATATGCTTTTTCTAGGTAAAAAAACATAGCTTGTACGGATTCATGGCGTGCAAATGCGGATGTAATATATGTCTCAAAATGATGAAGGGGGTCAGCTGTGCTTCGGGCACGGCGGAAACCAAACTGGGAAGGAGATATAAGATTGTGGGATTCAATATACCACATTAAGCGGAAGTTAACCATTCGCTCTAGTAGTTTGCATAAGCAGCTAGTTAGTGCGATGGGGCGATAGTCTTGAGGGAGGGTACCCGATTTATTGGGTTTCAGGAAGGGGAGGATAAGGAGCTTCACGTCAATGAGAAGGAAAATTTCCTGATGTCCATATGTGGTTGTAAATTGTTAATAGGAAGGATAAGGAGGAAGATGGGAGTTGTCGGAGCATACGGTAGTGAATACCGTCAGGGCCTTCATGAGTTCAGAGGAAGAAAAGGGAGCATTATAGGACTCAGCAGAGGATAGGGTGAAGATAATGGGGGTACGTTCCCTGATGGTTTTAATAGAAGAGAAGTGTGGAGAAAGGTGAGAACCACTACTGACCTGGCTGAAATAATCACCAAGTTCATTAGCGACTTCGGGAGGATCAGAGATGAGGGTATCTCGAATATGGAGGACGGGGGCTGGACGGGGGGATGTTTGCCTGATAGTTTATGGATTTGGCGCCAAACATTTGAGATAGATGTAGAGGATGTAATTGAGGAAACATATATTCGCCAGCTATTTGTTTTACTATTACGGATTGTACGACGAAGACAGGCAGATGCCCTTTTAAAGGAGATAAGAGCTGATAGTTGATTTGGGGTACCTCGTTTGTAGCGGTAACTGTTCCAGGCTGCGCGTTTTACACGGAGTGCTTTAGTGCAATCAGAATTCCACCATGGAACACATATGGAGGTATAGGGTCTTGAGGTTCGAGGGATACCTGTATGGTCAGCTCTTAGGACTGTAGTTATGAAAAATTGTATCATTTCTGATACGGATGAGAGGGAGGATGGAGGGGTATGAATAGCAGAGAGTGAAATGAAAGTACGCCAGTCGGCTCTATCAAAGCACCAGCGTGGGGAGTTAGGAAGTGGTATGTATGAAGTTGGAGAAAGGAGAACTGGAAACTGGAAATCTAAATGAAGAGAAGGGGAGCATAGAGAGAAGTCAATGCATGAAAAAGACTGCGTGCGTGTATCAAAGTGTGTGGGGCGATCTGCATTTAGAATAATAAGATAAGGTGTGGAGAGGAAGCGCTCTAGCAGTTAAAATCACCTATTATGAGGAAAGGTGATTGAAGTTGGGAAATTAGGTTTTCAAAAGCAACGAAGTTAATCGGGTGGGAAGGGGAGAAGTAGACTGAAATCACTGTGATCCAGCGGCGAAGAAAGATACGAATAACTGTACAAGGGACAGTGGTTTGAAAGGGAGGTATGACATAAGGTGTTTTCTGGTTGATAAGTATGGACGAGACATAAAGGGAGTGTGGGGAAGAAACAAAATGGTAATTGGGGATTGGTATTGGAGAATGTGTAAGAAAAGTCTCTTGAAGGCATATAATGGATAGGTTATAAGAGGAGACGATATAACGGAGGTCAAGTCTGTGAGAGCGGAAACCGCGAATGTTCCAATGAAGGATAGTTATACTTTCGTTGATTTAGTGATAACGATTGTAGTACGTGTTGGAGAATTTGAAGGGGAAGGAGGTAGAGGGTCTGGAGAAGAGGGTACTTGTGACATAAGGGATTCACGTGTGTATCCAGGAGGGAGTGGAAGGGATAGAGGGGATGGTGAAAGGGTTAATGTAGGTGGGGCTGGAGTCGGGGGGGATGGGTTTTGTTGGGATGGGGTAGGAGGATTGGGTGTAGGGAGAATATGAGTAGGAGGAGGATGGATATCGGCAGTCACTTTGAGTGTGGAGGGAGCGGGAGTTGTAGAATTTGAAGGTGGATGAGTATCAGTTTGGGACTTGATTATGTAGCTCTGAATATCTTCAAGAGTTTTTGTAATGAAGTTGGTTGGGGAGTTTTGTGAGATAAAGGTTTTCTTGTGAGAGGGGGAAGAGAAGTCTGGTGTCTGAAGAATAGGGGCAAAGGAAGATGGAGGTGATTGTGGGGTAGGGGAAGAGGGGGTGGAACGTTTATTCTGTCTGTTGCTGGTAGTGCGGGGAGGGAGAGGGGAAGGTGTTGGGGCTGATGTAGAGATTGGAATGTCTGGATTTAGGATGGCAAAATAATTTGACTGGGTAGAGATTGGAGTGTCTGGATTTAGGATGGCAAAAGAATTTGACTGGGGATGGTAGAAGGTAGAAGAGGGGAAGATAGATGGAAGGGGGTTAGGTTTAGGAGAGGGTGTAGGAGCTTGGGAGGTAGGGGGATTGGCAGAGTGAGCGACATTACTGGAGTAGGGGGTTAGAGTAAAACCTCTTCGACGTGCCTCCTGTCTGGCTTCACGTAGAGTGAGTCCAAGTCTGAATCTGAAAGTTGCTACTTCAGACTCAAATTTGTAGGTGGGGTAGCCTCAATAAAATACATTATTGGGGCTGCCACAGTTTGCACATAGGCGTGATTGTGCAGAGCAGTTTGATCGAGTATGGCCAGGTTGGGCACATAGCGGGCATCTGGCTGTGGATTGGCAGTGTTTGGCTGGGTGTCCTAAACGCCAACAATTTTGGCACTGCCGAGGAGGAGGTTGGTATGGTCGGACAGGTTTGGCAATGTTAGTTGATTTCTTTCGATTTCCTCTGGGAGGAATGGAGTAGCATTGTACAGATGTCGCATCATAGTCCATGAGACAGGCGAGTAAGTCTTCTCCACAATCTGACCATTCTTTGTCATAGATTGGGCAATCCGTTGGGGAGATAGAGACAGTTCCGGTGCAAGTATTGAGGGTTGGATGAGGTTCTGTAGGGATGGGATTACCACATAGATCAGTTAGTTTTGTTATTGCTATAGCTTGGTTTTAGATGTTATTGTGACGAGACGGGAGTGGTCGGGTCGGCTACGGAAAGAGACTTTGCCTACTTGTTTTTGGAGGCATTGCTGGAAGAGGAGGGTGTGTTTAGAGTAGGGAGCTGTAGGAGGGGGGGGGGGTTTGGTTTGCGAAGTTCTAGCTTCGCCCGGGCCTTCTAGATATGGCCCGGCTGTAGGAGGGATCACGAAAATCGGTCCCATTTAGCTGGGCTAAATAGAGTATTTAGGATTCTTGTAGAGGTAGGGGTAGTAGAAGGGTGGGGGCGTGTGGAGGAGGGAGTAGTGTAGAGGGGGGTGGTGTTATGGGGAGATGGGCAATAAGGTTGTAAGGTAGTAATAAGGGGAGATGGGGTGGTTGATGAAGAAGGTTGTGGGAGTAAAGGTGTTGAAGTTGAGCATATTGGGAGAGTAGAAATGTCTCCTGGGGGTTGGGTGTTGATTAGGGTTGATACTGTACTAGTATGCATTGATGAGGGGGTAGTTGTTGTTCGGAGCCGTGGTCAAAGGAGAGCCGGGATTGGGGCTATTTGATGAATGGGGCAAGCCTCATTGCCTCTAGAAGTGGGATTACGCCTTCATTATTGGCCATGATAAGCCTGGAGTATGTTGGGGGGAAAAAATAGTCCACCCCTCAGGGTCCCATTGAGGGGTAAGGGCCAGGTAAGGCAGGGGAATACCGTGCCCACGGCTCCCTCAGGCCATTCAGGACTGGCACAAAATCAGCCTTTCATCCTTTCAGCACGGCTCTCACAGCTTAGGAGGTGGATAGTAGAAGGGATTGAAGGGACTGAAACGAAAAGTATGAGTGGGAAAAAAGACCATACAAAATTAGTTGAGTCGATGGCTGAGTCCCAAGGTTGAGGAGTTCCCCATCATTGGGTCTCAGTCTCCGTCTCCTAAGCCCCCCCCCCCCCCCCCCCCACGACAACAACGGGCAAAGGATTGGGGTGGTATAGTGTCGGTGGAAGTAAGGGCTTAATTAAGGGAAATAATCATTTAATTAGGGAATACTTGTTTCCTAATTCAGGCATACTTATTAACATCGCACACTAATTTTATACATTTATATTGAAAGAACTAATAATATAGGTTATCGCTATCTTAGTAGAAGAACATTAAAATATTGCAAAAGTACTAATGCTTTTTTTTCAGATTTGTAATAGAGACCATGCTTTACACGCGCGTAATGCTATTGAAGTGTGAGGGTTTACGACTTTGTACTGAGGGAATTATTCTTTGACCTCCAGATATTGTTTATTTTAACCAGCTGAGATGTTTCCAGTGTTGATTCTGTGTTTAAGTGTATAACAGATGCTGTTTCACGAAGTGTATAATTGAAATAGTAAAAATATATGCACATTTAGGTTTCATTATGAATGGTTATCTACACAGCATGCGTTGCTCTGTCTTTTACATTTGATGGTATCGCCATTTTATTACATCTTTTCTCGCTGCTAGTTTTTATTCTATTACTTAATCGTTCTCCTTTTCTCGCTCTTCCAAATTTTCTTTTGTACCTCCAGTCAGATAATTAGGGTATATTTATTATACAACTAAGCGTATTGGGGTAAACAAAAGGAGCGTGAGTGAAATTTTACCTATGTTCCGTCAGTATGTAGTAAGATTTTTTTCGTTGACGTGTCTGCTACATTCGATCGCATGGTAAGTCCCAGTTCCCTCACCTGTTTATCTAGAGGTTATATTGACCAAAAACGTCAGCTTCACTATTTGTTCTCGGTGGAAAAATAACATCTTAAATACTGTCTTTTATGTTCACTTTATAATCATATTGCATTTTTAGGCAATATTCAGCTGTGTAGACAACTGCTCAGTAACAGTACGCCTCACTGCTTTCCCCACTAAGTCCCGAGGAAAAGAGAACCAAGATGGTGCTACTTGGCTTCGCAGTCTCGTACGATGTGGAGCTGATCGCTTCACACCCACAGGTCGTGCAGGCTTCCCGAATGTCGAAGGGGAAGACCCCAACCAGGCAAGTCCTGGTGACCATGAAAGGTGCCCCAACCACTACCCTTGATCTGGGTAACTGGGGCACCTACAACCTTCGAACGTATGTGCCAGAACCACTTCGGTGTTTCAAGTGCCAGAAATACGGTCACCACAAGGCTAACTGTACAGCCAAGCCTAAATGTGGTGTCTGTAGCAAGGCACACAACACAGAGGTATGCCTCAAGGCATACAAAGAGGAAAAGAGGGACACAACAGCCAAATGTCCCAACTGTGCCAAGAAGCATCATGCCTGGAGCCTGACTTGCTCTGTCAGGAAAAAGGCGGCCCTCAGGCGACAAGAGGTTGCTCAAAACCGATCAGACTTTGTTCCTGCCCCACCGGGCACCCATGTCTGGGGAAGGAACAAAAGCGAAAAGGCCCCCCGACCTCCTAAGAGGAAGGAAGCCGCCCCCCAGCCGACACCGGATGTCTCCAACAAAAAGGAGTTTCCGACAATGCCAAAGGTGCAGAAAAAGAAACTAAAGAAAAAAGTTTCAAAGAACACCACAAAACCCTCCCCAACAGATGATCATCTCCTCTTTGACGAGGACGATATGACTCTCCTGTTAACTGCTGTTGTCACAGCAGTAGCAACAGCCCTGGGGAGGTCGAGTGAGGAGGCCGAGAAGGCAGTTTCGGTCGCCATGACGGCAATGACCCAGACTGTCGCAGCCCTGAAGGGAAGAAAGCTGGCTAGAGAAAAACCAGCCTCACCCTCACCCCAGGACGAGACTCCCCTCCCCACTCCAAACCAGGCCATGCCTTCACAGGCAGAGCCAAAACAGGCTGAATCTGTGCAGCCAGAGCCAGATCACGCTGACCTTGCCCAGGCAAGGCCAGCAAGGCCAGCCAAGAAAAAGCCTGAGAGAAAAGCCGAACCAACCAAAGTCAGAGCTACCAAAGGCTCTCCACCACCCAGTGGACCCAAGGATAGCCTGACAACAGACGAGGAGCCCTCAACCAGCGAGGACCTCGCAATGGAGTTGTCAGACTCCGACGATGTCTCTGATGTAACTATCACTGAGTAACATCATGACACACCATCTAAGCATCCTACAGTGGAACATCAATAGCTTCTCTGCAAAGAACGCTTTTCTCCAAGCAGTAGTGCGATCAAGGAACATTGACATTGTCATGCTCCAGGAGACATTAACAGTGGACACTGTTCGCTTCTCAGGGTACCATGCCTTCACACTGCCACGAACACCTGGCAAGAGAGGCTTGATCACCCTTGTGAGAGCAACAATCCCCTGCTCCGCAATAGCCGATGCATCGCACTGTGGAGACGATGTTGAATCCCTTGCCGTCGAGGTTCACCTGGCCGGGGGGCCCCTCAAACTGTACAATGTGTACAGCCGGCCACGCTGTAAAAGCTTAGACATCAGCCAGGTCTGTGCTTCTGCTGCACACGACCGAGTGATCATAGGGGGAGACTTCAATGCACACCACCCCATCCTGGCTCCCTGCCGGGCACCGGATGCGGCCGGCTATCACATAGCCGACGTGCTAGAGACATTCCCTGAGATCGCTCTCCTCAACACCCAAGAGCCAACGCATGTCAGAGGAGGGGTCCTAGACCTCACCCTGGCCACTGCGACTCTGGTGGGGAGGATTGGCTGGTGTGTCGATGAGACCGTCACAAGTGACCATTACGGCACTATAACTACCCTCATGGATGCTGGCCCAGCCGAAATCCTAAGACCAAATCCAAGATGGAAAACAGACAAGGCCAACTGGCAGGCGTTTCAAAACGCCTTGGCCCTCTGTCTGAGATGCAACAATCCCCCACAAAGCGAAAATGTGGAAGTGCTCGAAGCCAGCCTGCTAAACGCCATTAATGAAGCAGCCTCACAGACCATACCCAAAACTCGGCCTGGGTCCAGAAGTCACAAAGACGCCTGGTACTTCAATGACGAGATCAGGGAGGTCAACCACAGGGTGAACATGTGCCGAAAACTTTTCCGAAGGCAAAGAACCCCTGACAACCTATCCCTCCTAAGGGAAGCTGTCACGGATGCCAAGGAAACTGCCAACAGAGTCAGGCAGGAAAAGTGGCTGGAATGGTGTGAGTCCTTCGACCACCAAACCACCCTTTCAGAGCTGTGGCAACGGGTCAAGCGAGCTACCAGCCGCTCAGCCCCGAGGTGCACCCATCACGACCCCCAAGCAGAGGCTAACAGACTGGCGCACGAGTTCTCTGCGAGAACGAGCAGCAACAGTCTGCCAGCCGAGCTGAGGGCAAGACAAGAGCGTCTACAGCCAGACAGACACGCTCAGATCAGAGAAAGGGCAGCCGAACCCGATAACTCAGACGTTATCTTTTCTCTGAGGGAACTAAGGAAAGCCTATAAAACCAGTTCCAACACAGCCCCGGGCTCTGATGGGATCTCGTACCCCATTATCTCCCACCTAGGACTAGCAGGTGAGCGTGCACTCTTGCAACTCATCAACAAGTCCTGGGAAACTTCCACTCTACCCCAGAGTTGGAGGAGGGCTACCATAGTTCCCGTCCCAAAACCAAAGGAGCCGGGGAAGTACCGCCCCATCTCTCTGCTCAGCTGCCTGGCCAAGACGGCTGAGAGGATGGTACTAAACCGGCTTCAATGGAAAACGGGACCCCCGCACGAACACCTTCACGGGTTCACAAGGGGCATGGGCACAGCACACAGCTTAGCCACGCTCTTAAGCACAATCAGCAAGGGCCCAGCTGTGGTGGTATTCCTTGACCTGGAGAAGGCTTTTGAACTGGCAAGTCCGCTTGCCATTCAGGAAAGCCTGATCCAGAAGGGAATCAGAGGAAAGCTCTTGGCTTGGATAGGTGACTACTTCAGGAACAGGACTGCCAATGTCAAATTCCAGGGTCACCTATCGCAGCACATGCCGCTCGAAAATGGAACGCCACAGGGTGGGGTTCTCAGTCCAGCCCTATTCAACACTTTAATGTCCTGTATCCTCAACATAAACCTCCCAGTGGGGTGCCAGATCATCTCGTATGCAGACGATCTCGCTATCACCTCCACTGGACCACGCAGCCAGAATAAAGCCCAGCGTTGTCTGGACCTCGTGTCAGAGGAGTGTTGTAGGACGGGACTAAAGATCTCTGCTGCCAAATCCAAAGCCATGGCTTTGAGACAGAGAGTTCGAGGCACAAGACTGAAAATCCAGGGAGTGCAATTAGAATGGGTCAAGGACTACCTATACCTTGGGGTAAGGATAGACCGGACCCTCTCCTTCCATAAGGAGGTCCAGTACCTGGTTGACCGAACCAAAGCAAGACTGTCTGTCATGAGAGCAATGACTGGGAGACGCATAGGGGCCAGACACAAAGTACTAAGATCATTCTATGTACATGCTGTCCGGCCCATTGTGGACTATGCCTCAGTCGCTCTAATTGCTGCAAAGAAAAAGCACACAGACAAATTAGAAACAGTCCAAAATGAAGCTGCCAGGATCATTCTGGGTGCCCCGAGGTGGACGAAGGTCCTCAACCTCCTGATGGAGGCAAACCTTCTCCCCCTGGACTCACGAATCGATTTAACGGCAACACAATTTCTGTCAAAGGTCATCCAGGCTCCCAGGAACACAAGCCTAAGACAAAAAATAGTCAGATGCCTCGAACAAGACAACGAGCTCGTTGCAAACAACTCCTGGCTGTCTCATACAGCCAGGGTGTTGATACGCCATCAGCTCAAAGAACAGCTTCTTGCTAAGGGCATGGACTCCCCCCACCCCGACTTTGCCGAAGCCCCGCCGTGGGCACTGAGCCTGATAGAGTTCAACATAATGAACCTGTCAATGAAAAAGAGCCTATACCCCATGCCTAGCCTAAAGGCAGAAGCCCACAGGGTCATTGCAGCCATCACTCCTCCGGGTAGTAGAACATACTACACGGATGGATCGGTCGATCCCTTGAGCCACACTGCAGGCGCCGGCTTTGCAGCTAGGGATGCCACGCGATCCATGAGGGTAACAGACAACGCCTCCTCGCTACAGGCAGAGGCAGTTGCAATCATGGGAGCCCTAGGCCACGCGTCCCTAAGGGAAGGACACGTGGTCATACACACAGACTCCAGGGCAGCCATTGACTGTCTCCAGCACAGCTCACCCACAGACAACATCTACCTACTGACCACGATTCTCACAATGGCACAGAGAATTCTTGCTCAGGGTAGAAGAATTATCATCAATTGGGTCCCAAGCCACATCGGCATCAGAGGGAACGAGCTTGCTGACAGACTAGCCGCCGCTGGCAGGGGTATGCCCCCAAATCCCATGACGATAAAACCGAGCCGAAAATTACTTATGGAGAAGTGTGCCTTGGTCGGTCGTACCTTCCTACGGCAGCTCCACAGAGAGGAAACGAGAACCTCCCCCTCGGCCAGCTGGTACTCAGACGCCACAGGCTCTGAACCACTGGCACTCTCTGAAGTAAGCAACAGAGGTACCGAAGTCATTCTTCACAGAATGCGCCTAGGTTACCACTGTGCATGGCAGATTATCCCAACAATCGAACGCGATGAATGGTGCTGCAAGCACTGCGGCGAGCCGAACGCCACACTAGTCCACTACCTAGAAAATTGTAACCATACACAATTCCTGAGACATGGACCGCCCACAACAGCCGCTGTGCTGGTAAAGAGGCTATGCGAAATGCTTACACCATGGCGGCAGGAGCGCTTGCTGGCAATCCCGCCGCCACGGTAAGCACCGAGTGTCAGACAACTCAATGAGACAGCCGTAAAAAAGCTGACACAGGCCGGGCCATATCTAGAAGGCCCGGGCGAAGCTAGAACTTCGCAAACCAACCCCCCCCCCCCCCTCACTGCTATCATTCATGCAGGCTGTAGGCAAGGGCGTTATTATTTTTTTTTTTTTTTTTCTTTGGGGGCAAGGCTGGCAAAAACAAAATCGTGGAAGTGTGGCCCTTGGAGTGGGGTGGGGGGCAATCACAGTCTTGGAGGATTGCTTTGATACATTGTTTCAAGTTGTTTCATTCATTGCTTACTTTGATACATTGTTTCAAGTTGTTTCATTCATTGCTTACTTTGATACATTGTTTCAAGTTGTTTCATTCATTGCTTACTTTGATACATTGTTTCAAGTTGTTTCATTCATTGCTTACTATGATACATTGTTTCAAGTTGTTTCATCCATTGCTAACTTTGATACATTGTTTCAAGTTGTTTCATTCACTTCTTACTTTGATACATTGTTTCAAGTTGTTTCATTCATTAATTTCGAGTACCATGTCAGCTGCTGACGTTGGCGATCATGCTTTTGAACCTAGTTCGGTCTTGAGCGAGATGAAGAAGCTCTCCTTTCCGGACGTTGCCTGCTTACATAGCCAAATCATCCCAATACATTTTTCTCTGTCGACCTCTAGCTCTTGATCCTTCAATTTTGCCTTCAAGTACTAACTCTTCGAGGCCATCTTCTCTAACAATGTGACCGAGAAATCTAAGTTGTCCTTGAGTTATTTTTTTAATCATTTGCCTTTGTTCTTTATTTTTGTCTAAAACATCTTCATTTCTGACCATGTCTGTCCAGGGTATCTTCATCATTCTGCGGCAGCACCACATTTCCATTGATTCCAATTTATTTTTCATATCCTTACTGATGGTCCATGTTTCACTTCCATATAATAAAACTGACCAAACATGCATCTCAGAAAGCGTTTCTTTGTTTCGATTATTTTGTTTCTATTAGTTAATATGCTCTTCTTTTCCATAAATTTTGTCTTTGCAATTGCTATTCTACGTTTAATTTCTTTATCACTTCCGTCACTAGTAAGGGTGCTCCTTAGATACTCGAATTCATACACTTGATCTATTGCTTCATCATTTAACTGGAGATTGCATCTAGGAATTGTCTTGTTCTTGCTAAATACTATCACTTTTGTTTTCTTTTTGTTTATATTTAGACCTCTTTTTTCCACTTTCTACCTTCATATTTTTAAACATTTGTTGAAGATCTTCGTCGTCCGATAGTAAGACTGCGTCGTCAGCATATCTGAGATCAAATAGCGACTGTCCATTCACTTTAAATTTCGCTTTGTTGCTCATTTTTCTCATAATTAGCTCAGTATATAAGGAGAATGAATCTGGAGACAAGACACATCCTCGACGGACTCCTCGCTTGATATTAGTCCAATCGCTGAGTTCACCATCTAAGGAAATGGTTGCAACCTGTTCCCAGTATAGCTTTTTAGCAATCTTAGGTCTTTACCATCTAAACCTATTTGTTGCAAGTCGTTCATGATTTCTTGATGTTTTACCCTGTCAAATGCTTTTTTATGATCTTTAAATACCACTTACAAGTTCTTTTGCATTTCTATTGCTCTTTCAGCTAATATTCTCATGACAAATATTGCGTTTCGCGTTCCCTTGTTCTTCCTGAATCCAAACTGTCAACTGTTTCACGGTTGCTTATATTGTGTGATGATCATTTTAGGATATAATAAGAACGATTATTGTAGATACTTATATAGACCCTGGATTCAACACAAAAGTGAGCCCGGGAATGTGCAGCCTCCTTCTCCCGGCCCAATGAATTTGAACAAGATGATTCAGCAGAAATATTTGGATGGCTACAATGTGCCAGTTGGTACACTAGACAATTCCCTATAGTACAGCATCCACCCTAACGTGACTGAACCTGGAAATGTATTTGTTCAGAATATATGCAGCACCTGCAAAATTTTACCCCTAGGCAAGCACCTAATTTTGCCATGATTGTGAATTGCATCTTAGTCAAATCTTACCACATGCTTAATACATTTTTATACATTATAATATTTGATTAAGTTGATGTGTAGTATGTACAGTCAGAAAAAAAGTATTGTTTTTACTTGTGGTCGATAAGGCTGAGCGTTATTCTGTGTTGTGGGTGGGGCATCTTGCTAGCCCTTCCCATGGCTAGTGTTGCCATTTGACGATCTTATTGCATTATTCGAGGACCGCGACTGATGAACCAGATAATTGGAACGTGGGATTCGATGATCATGAATTGTTTTATCTCTGTATCTATATTTTAAGTCATATATTATCTAAAAAAAGGGAAAAATTGTGTTTTGCTTTATTTTACTCTCGTAATAACTTAGATGGAGAATAAGAACAAAGCATGTTTATCACCATATCCAATACCCGTTTAATATATCAAATTATTAAACTGTGATCAGTATATATGGGTATACTGTAAAGCAAAATACAGTAATGCATGACCTCTGGTGTCGGTGGTTACATAAATCGCGAGCAGTTTGTAATGCTTCAAAGTGGGATATAAATGTTTCAGATGGACTGGCAAATGCTTCACATGGGTGCTTCAAAATTAATATGGATTGGAAAGGGTAAAACAAGGTGACTAAAAACTGAATTAGACTTGTCTCTCATCACGCAGGGGGGATAAGCATGAAATCATAGAAAATGGAGACTTCAGGAAAGATTTAACCTTTTGATACTGCCCTTATTTTGGTCATATCCAAAATAGGGTGTTAATATATCTAGATATATATACATATAAACTACTAGATAGTCTGTATGCAACACTGTTCTCCTGAACTTCAACATATATTGATCCCTTAGTTCTGAACAACTGCGGGAAATATAAACTTCAATGAAAATGTACCCTCTGTCAGCGCCATCTCTTGATTCTTAATTGCGTTGATCTTTACTATTCCCTGTCATCTTTTTCATTTCGCATGTGTTGCCATTCATTATTGTTACTTCTTTATTTCGC
>NC_061827.1:9817250-9834750 GCF_019202785.1 Penaeus chinensis | reverse complement strand
TGATATATAATCTATTTGATAATTTGTTTGTAATTCACATTTTTGTCATTTTCATGATTGACTAATACTTATGGCATTTTTGGCCTACCTACCTATCTATCTAGAGATCAAGTATATTTAAAACTAAAACTTAAAAAATAAACATCGACATACAAACTTGATGTTTCTTCTCAATAACAATCAAAAGTGCGGTGCATGACTAACATATTTTATACTTACTTTAGCAACATAATAATGTCCTGTAAAAAAAATCATATTCCTCTTGGTTCCAGGTCCTTCGGTTTGATGCAAAGTTCAGCTGCTGAATAATCCAGCATCCAAACACAATACACAATTTGATTTCTTCTCACCTCATCAGTAACTTGTATAATAATTTCATTTCCTCAGTTACACCACCATCATAATAATGTTTGGCTGAACTTTCAAGTCCTTTGCTTAGTCTCATGTATTTACCTTTAAAATGTGTAATGTGTGTTCAGAGTATTGAGATGTGCACATTTCACTCTAATATTTCATAGATAATGCCCTATAATGAAAATCTTTTAATTGTTAGTAATAATATTAGTTTTTGGAAGTCAGTATTATCAGAGGCCTGTAGAAGAATATGCCAAGAATCTTAGATATGAAGCACTTGCTAGTTGCCATGCATATAGTATAATGATTAGATCTTTCATTACCACCTATATTAGTAGATATAAAACATTAGTAGCTAAAAGGAAGATGGAAAAGGGACAAGTTAAACACAGGATTTGTACGAAACATTTTTATATTATAGAGAATAGGAGATTATAAAATGAAATACATTCTGCATCTTGAGGATTAAAATGCATTGTCCAACTTGAGTGTTCTGTAAGTAGTCCACCGTCACAGTGATACCATTCCCATGATTGTGAGTTCAATTAACAAGCCATTATTAACAAAAATCTTCAATTAGATATTTTGATAAAGGTTTAGGGCAATGTGAGTTAAGTTTTTGATATATTATGTACATGTATTTTCCTGCAGGTGTTTGTAACATAAAAATAATCAGGGTTATTTTCCACTAAGAACTGAGCCAAACAAGAATTTCTTTTGATAATGAGTAAAAAACAAATGTAATTCTTTAACTTTTCTTATATTAAGAAATTATTTAATATTCTATATCTCATAATTTACAAGCTTCCATCAAAAATGAAA
Organism: Penaeus chinensis; assembly: GCF_019202785.1. Taxonomy (NCBI): domain Eukaryota; kingdom Metazoa; phylum Arthropoda; class Malacostraca; order Decapoda; family Penaeidae; genus Penaeus; species Penaeus chinensis. Next base: position 9,833,574 of record NC_061827.1, on the reverse strand, counting down.
TAAAACTTCATTCTTATGAGTGAGCAATATGACACAATCATCCGGACGCATCCAAAGACAAGTACCAGAGCAGGCACTGTACAGGAGTCACAAAACAACACCAGTCATGTTGTACCTGAACTGTCAAGAGGTCTTGCTTCATTAAGTAGTGCAGAATCACAGAAATGTTTTTTTTGTTTTTGTTTTTCTTAAAGAAATGCTTTGTCATTCGCCTTTTTTTTTGTGACAATGAGTATGATTATCGAGTTGGTGTAAAAGTAATGAAGCAATGAATAGTAGCTCAGGGCCAGCATGACTATCAGACATATGCAAACAGGACGGGTGGTTACTACGCTCTCCTCACTAGCTGGCATATGTGGGGTAGCACCAAAATATATTTCAACAGGAGGCTTCATACTTACTAAAAAAAATAACATCTAGAACACTGAGATTCTTGTGCTTAAATAATTATACATTTAGTTTCACTTACCAGATTAACATTAACACTTTTTTTTTTCTTTTTTTTTAGATTATTCTGAGTATACATTCTTGTACACCAAGTACATATCCAATTACATGCATGAGAAAAATATCTAAAAACTGAAATATAGACTCAAAACTTGAACTCCTGCAACTGAAGCTCTGGGGAAGTCACAACCAAGATTAGGCAACAAAAGAGGAAGGCTTATTAACAGGGATGAATTTATATCCTATACAAAAAATTGGCACATGTGCGTACAACAGCTTATCCACAAGTGATGAAAAAGGAACCTCCACCCTAACATGGTTTGATGTTAATGCATAATACGTACTACTTACACAACTACCTGTTGATACGTCTGGTAAGTACAACTACTTACATTTAATATTTGCACATACTGAGACGAAGGCGAATCTTGGATGCTTTCCAAACATCCAAGTATGGCACAAACAACAGCGACAATGGGAAAACTAAAATAGAAATGACCTTCGTACATTAGGCTTTCTACCCCCCAAAATGCTTCTCATTTAATTGTCATTGCATAGATTCATGCTTAAGTACAATAAATGGTTAAGTACAATAATGAGATGATGAACAACTATGTACACAAGTGTCACACCTTCACCTGCTAATATTCGCCAATGACCGTCGCACCATAGCAACCTGCTAACCTCAGGAAGTGTGGTAAACAGTTTCCCAATTCTTCGCTTTCTTCAAGAACCCGCCTGAGTAACAACAAGAGGCTAACAGCTACTTACCACATCATAATTTATTTTCCTATTGGCACATTAATCTCTACATAAGAGGTCCACTGGGCTCCACTATAGAGGGCATTCAAAGAGAAATACAATAGTCATTTCTGGAGAAAACCTTGGTAGTTTGAGGAGCCCATCTAGTAAATTAAGGCACTTCTAATTTGGTCTAATAACCAATCTGACTTACACTAAATTACACCAACCAACCAAATCCTTACACTTAATAAGCCATTGGAAAACAAATATAGCTTCTCTATCTTATTTCTATATTTGTTATCCCTTGTTTTCAAGTGTACTGGATTATTTTCATAAATCTATATCCAATATAACTTTTGGTTTTATCATTCAGAAAAGCAACTAACCAACTGGGTTAATCTAAACCACATCTTAACTAAAAGTATACTTTGTAAATAAACTGCTCAATGATCAAAAACAAAAGTAAATATTCTTCCTTTGAATAAATTCTAATACAATGGTCATTAAACTTTTTAAAATCCCGCATCCTGGTCATGATTTGGCATTCTTCTTCAGAATCTGTACACTGTATTATCACTTCTGTCCTTAAAAGAAAGCTGCACCTTCACTTGTGCTTTATAATGGCCAAATATTAATGGGCTCTAGATTGGTCCAATTGTCCCATATCACAGCACAAGGCTTGGAAGATTGACATTAAAACTTACATGACACTTTGCACTAGAAGCTATCGAGATTCTTTTTAACACCTATTTACTAATCTATTTATAATAAAGATATAACACCAACAACACAAAGACCCTAACGATAAAGCTGTGTGACCAAGCTTAACATTAGCACCATCTCTAAATGCACACTTTATATAGTACCAGTCTCAAGTAATTGATCTTCAGAATTACAAAGAATTTATTTTCTTCAAACAGATTCATCACTTATGTTACTGGAGATTCTAAGTAGGAGCTGCCTATAGCTGAGCAGTATTCCACCCTAGGAATGACTTTGAACATTGTCACAGAGGTTTCTGTTGTAATATTTAGTATCTCTACACAAGTTAGTACTTTAAAGTTTAGTTGACAAACTGGTGGTTGTCGTGCCCCTGTGGGCAGGCAGTTGGGACACGTAGGCACCATAGCCTCAACATTATGCAAAGGCTTCCCTGTGCCCACCCAGAAGGTTCTGAGCCCTGCCCTTGTACACGGGTCGGCAGTGTAGTGGCCATTAGACCCATAGGTCATCAACCTGCCCTTGGTCATGGGCGGTATTGGAGCGGCACCGATGGCACGTACCGACGATCGTGGAGCCGGGTGGGCGATGCTGCGGCACCCGAGCGCAGCGCGGTTAGTGGTGTGTCCTAGGGTGAGTGGTGGTGGTGGTGGAGTGGTGGTGGTGGTGGTGCCTCAGTGCTGGTCAGTAGTGACACGAGGGACACAAGAGAAGGAGCCCGGGGCGGGTTAGCAACGCGCCAGGTCAGCTGAGGGACCAGGATCATCCGAGCCAGAGGGGAGTTAACAGAAAAAGAGAAACGAATGTTAGTACATTACACTGGTGCAGGATGCCCCAGCATCATAATCTAAATATGATTATTATTATTATTATGATTATTATGATCTTTACACATGAAGGTGCACTGTATCAACCACCCCTGAACCCAATGGCTTAGGACAAAAAGCTGCAATATGTATGTACAGTGCCCACCTACAGTCTTGCTCTACAGTGCCCTGCTTGGCAGCATGCATGCGGAACCACCCGCCATGTGAGTGACAGCGCCAGCCATGAACAGGCAGCAAAGGAGAAAGGATAAGGGTACAACAGACAGCAGCACCCTGAAGTCCTGGGCAATAGAAGCATGGAGATACTGGGATGAAGGTGAAAGTGCAGTTGTAATATGTTTAAGTGTAGAGCAACAATCCATACTCCATTCTCTCTACCTGATTAGATTGATGAGATTTACTGAGAGAAGAGGGTTTCATTTGTTCAAGATATGTCATACTAATTTATGTCACTTGTGACTGGTTTAGTAACATTTAAAGTAAATAAAGCTCATTCAGATTTTAAATTGGCATACAATGAAATCAAAAAGCTTTAGGGAAATAATGGTATGCAAATACATTTAAATAGAGTATTGAAAGGCATCAGCTTTAAAAATATTCTGCAGTGAAAAGTGAATTATAAAATTAATTTATGGTGTTTTTGATTTCAAAACAAAACAATTTGATAATGGTATGACATACCTTCTGTCCACAAATAATATATACATAATATACATATCACGCTATCCTTGAAGGCATGTACACACACATACAATATCCCTTAAATCCACATGCACACATTCATACATTCTTAAATAAGATACAATTTTGCAATATACATATCTTTAAAAATAAGTATAAGAGAACAGAGCAAGATAATCAACAGTGAGGAAAGTATAAAGAAAGATGCAGGAAAAAGAGAGAAAATATAAAGATGGAAAAAAAAGAGAGAGAGAGAGAGAGAGAGGTAGACAAACCATTCATACCCACAGCCATGCAGATGAAAAGGACCAGGAAAATGTACTTCATGTTCTATTGTTACAGAGTATGATTGTAATGTTATGAATCCATGTTTTGGGAATGATATGAATAGTGTAAAATGAGACTAAGAGGATATCAATGTATACAATATACAAATGTCAGAGAAGGGTAGACAAATTATAAGATGAAAATATCTAAAATATATATGGAATAATGATTCTGTTGATATAATATGCAAATGGAAATTTCTGTTTAAGCTTAGAATATATGATGACAGGGCCTCGCACTTAGGAAAGGTCTGGCCCCAACTGCTACTCTAAGGCTACTGTCCCCACTACAGGCTGGTTCCTCAGGCAAGCACACACGGCCTTACGACCATTAGTCAGGTTTGTACGTTAGTCATGACTACGGCCCAACAAATACCTCAAGGCTGGTTAGTTCTCTTTAGGTAACTGGTGATTATTTATTTTCAATGTTCTAAGGATGGCTATTTTCCTCTTCTTATCTTTATTCTATATTCAGCAGAGCTGAAGAATCCACATTTATTGTCTTGTTTTCTTCTTCTTGGAATGAAAAGCATTATTTACTTTTCTTCATCAATTTATTTCATGACTTATTGGTATTCAAAGATCCCGAGATATACAGATACTTTGGGCTCTTGTAGCTGTGACCTGTACTTCAAAAACAATGTGAGCACAATATTTTCTTGGGCCCCATTCTTAGGTGGCTTTGCAACCACAGTCCTTACCAACTACCCATTCTTAAAGCATAACTTCAGTTACTTAAATTACAATAAATGGAAACAAATTATGGCAGATAAATGACTCCCATAGTGTGAAGCTGGCCAAGTTTTCATTCTTAATAGTCATGAAGTAAAAATGAAATAGTAATCCAATAACTAAAATTGTTCATAAAAATAGTAAACAGACAAAACACTGGTCACACATTTGAAACCATAGTCATTACTCTTAATTATCTTTTTGATAAAGAGACACAGTGTGAACTTAGGCCTTAGTAGGGCTTTCTTGTGAGATAATTTACCACTTCTACTCTTAAATCATCTGAAATCCCTACTGAGGGTCAAAAGTCAATGATGCAATAAGAGGACAAAGTTTTTGTTTTTTCATATTTTTTTTATTGACCAGCTTCACATGGGGTCTGGAAACACTTTAGGAAAGGGCATGGTGAGCAAACTCCTCCAGCTAAGAAGTTCAAATACTATGGAAATTAAGAGCTCCAGATTTGGCAAACAAATCAAAGTCAATCTCCTGCCAAACTCCATGCAGGAGTGACTTGAGTTTGACAAGCATTATCTCTTTTATAAAGATGCTTCCAAAAAATAAAAAGCAAGAAAAAAAAAAAAAAAAAAAGTGAGAGAAACAGAAAAAAATAGTCTAATAAATTACAAGCTATCAGGATGCCCTTTGGAAAAAACAAATGCATGGACGGAATGTTCAAAAGATAATAAAACTGATAAGCTGAAGGAGAATCAAAAATATATCTCACCACGCCCGAACATTATAAATATATATATCATAAACATGACTAAAGTATAAATAAATCATTTCCCCACATCAACAGTCAGCATTTTTAAGTCATAGTAATTCTTATAAAAATAAGGAAAACTAACATTTTAATGTACTAAATGGCAGCAATTACAAAAAAATAAAAAATAAATTAAAAAAGGCTGTTCAAGTAAGACATGTTAAATGCTCTTTCAAACGAGCGATACAAATTCACCATTGAGGTGGGGGGAAGTGAGGGAGGGGAGCATGATATGGGGGCAATCGTCTTAGTGACATTCAACTAACCTGGGTTGTGGCCTACGAGAGCGTACCCGTCCTTTGATAGGGGTGCTCCCGTGCCTGGCCCAAATGGCGCCGCTGCTTAGCCGCTACACCTGAACAACACAACGTGATGGCATCATGTGGCAACGTACACACCATACAACGGCTTTAGGTGTCAGAAAACAAGCCCAAGCACAGGATGGGCAGAGCTTGCACAAAAGAACTACATAAACTCAGACCTCATTATGCTTACTTATGCCCAATGCTCTTGAAAATGCTGGACTTACAGTAGGCATAAAAGTGAATAAATATAGTTCCTTTGTCACAAACATTAGCCTCTGCCTTGGCTCCCCTTAATAATTTTGCATTCATGCAAAGCACTAATACTCTTGTCTATGACTAAGAAATAGTACACATTTCATCCTATTTGCATGATAATTATGCTCCATAGTACATTTAACATATTACATTTATAGAAGAAAAATTCACAACTGCTGCTGAGTGGCACTTCGCCACAAAATCCTGTCGTGTATAACATATCAAAAGCAAATGACAGTATCAAAGCTAGACAAAAGCTGCTTTAGTACATTAAAGTCCTCACTGGTAACTAAAAAAGAAGTAAACTACAACAGTACAAAAATAAATGATAAAAAAATCACAAAAGATCATATGAACCTGTCTATAAGAGACTAGGCCATGATTAAAGACATCTTGAAGGAAACCTGATTTCAAACATGTGTATGTACATTTATAGCACCACCGAAATCAGACTGCAGCTGGAAACAATCAAGGCCAGTTAGTTCTGTTAGTAGTGGTGTTATGCTGCTGTACAAGGCCCTGTGAGGCAGGAACCTCTAAGCCAGAACCAAATGATGTGTTCTTTCTAGGGGACTCTGTACCACGAACTGTTTGGCATTACCAGACCTAATGAGTTCTATGACTAGTGAGAGTGATTAAAGTAATCTTGGTTATCAATATAAATATTTCAGGTTACGGATCATTTATGTACACCAGCAGAGTCCATGACATATATTCTTAGCAAATAAAACAACAGGTAAGTTATCAACACCTTAAAATATGCAATATTTTGATAGTTTTTATCAACTGCACATACAAGTATTGGCAAAACAAGAAATATCCTTTCTGCTAACCTCGTCAGGACTCTATCATCAACAACCTTATATACAGAATTTTGTTAGAGATACCTCCAAACCATGTTATACCTTTTGGCTCAATTCACTCTATACTTTGTTATTTATAACTTCATTTAGTCAATGAATGATCATTTTGATTACTTTACATCCAACTGATAATGAACATCTTTTTTTTTTTTTTAATGAAACAAAAAATGATCAAAATGAAATGAGGTGCAAAGGGAATTAACTGTTTTAAGTTATAGAGAGTACATTTTAGGTATGTGCTTGTGCTAGGCTTGTGATAATGAATGCATTTTAATTATGCTTTAGTGACTTGATGAAAGTTTGGTTTGTTTGTAAATGAAGAAAATGGCAAAATAAACAATAGCACAGCCAAGAGGTTTGGATCTGAAGTATATATATATTGATATCCCATAGGGAATCTTATAGCTGTACATATTACATTATCAGTAGGTGTCACATTTTAAGCTAGTCCCTGCCTTATATGATCAAAGGGTTAAAAGTGGTTGCCAAAATTTGTAATCTGTACAGTGTGGCACAGAGTTCCCTTCCATTACCTAACCAGGCATTAATATCACCAAAGGTCACAGATGTTAAAGAGTATTTGAGTAATAGTAACAAGTGGCATTAATGTATTTAGCTTTTAAGAAAAAGAAAAAGCAGAGGAAATCAGTATACAACCTTTAAAACCTTATTTAAATCAGGCAATTTAATTGGTAATTACTTTATCTATAATGCCTAATTGAACCACAGAACCTGGTGTGAATCTCACCTTAAACTGAGTATAAACTTCAAGGACAAGCAATGAAGGCAACAAATCTTATGGAAAATGACCTTTGCTACTATTACTCAAAAAGTGACCATTAATTGTGATCCCGGCATAAACAGTATGGTTAGCATTTGACCCGTGTCTTCTCTCTTCAACCTAGGATTGAATGGTGTTAATTATGGCACATTAGTGGCCTCTACGAGACCCATCAATCTGGAACAGTTTCCTAAGCAATTGCCTTGCTCCCTTATTTGGCACTAAACCATCTACTATTAAACTCCTGTATTTCTATAGATCAGACAGTTATATATATGTTATATAAGAGAGATATAAATGAAATATTAAAATAATGATAATTATATAAATCATGAGAAGAATAAAAATAAGCATGCAAGACATTAAGTGGTATAGGATTTACTTTCTGAATAGTAATTAGCTATTGTTACAATTACCAATTTCATATAAAATCTACAACCCTACAAAGGCAATTGCTTTGATAATCCAATTCACGATCTGCGTTCCTTGGTTGCTTCAAATCTTTACTGCAACATGTTATTGTATTCTACTTGATATTGATGTTTATGGGAAATAAAGGCAATTAAATCAAAGAAAGAAAAAAAAAAAAATAAAGAAAAACTTCAAGTGATTTGTATTTTTGAGAAAGCTGAACCATTATGAACGCAGTTTGAGTATGTGTTAGCACAGCAGGTGAGGCACAAGGTCGAACTTAGAGCCGACTTGCCATGTCGCTGTCACCTCGGTTAGTAACTTGGTCCCTTGGTAGCTGTTATTAAATTCATTATTAAATTGTCACCATTTGGAAAGATGAGAACATTAATGAGAATCAGGATAATATCCAATGGCTTTAAGAGCTGCCTCCCCGTAGCATAAAACTGATGCCGTCGTGGGAAAGCAGACTCACCATTACTGGGTGTTATTCTACATTCTAAAAGATTGCACAAACCAGCTCCTGTTTAAAAAGATGATTATTAACAGCTTTGGATTATATCATATTGCCTTTCTAGAGAATACTTCTTTTCTCACAGGAAGACTACAAGGCCTTGTTAATTCTTCTTAAACCTTCAACAACTACTCAGCATTTACAAATAAACATTTCAAACTTAACACTCATCAAACCCCAGAGGGGCTTTACAAAAATATAGGAAAATAATGAAACAAAATAATGAAAACTAGGAAGGCAATGTGATTATTTTTCATGTGTGTCCAATAGATTGCCTTAAAGCTTCTTAAAAGATATTTGTGTCATATTCCTGATTAGAAATCTACGGTTGTTGTTCAATTTTTACTTTCAATTTTAATTAGTTGAATATAAACCTTGTTTACTTTCACTAACATATGATATTTATCTATCTATTTATCTATCTGCTCATAAACACATATACAGTATATATGTGTGTGTGTGTATGTATGTATCTATGTATAATATAATATAATATATAATATAATATATATATATATAAATATATAAATAAATATATATATATATATATATATATATATATATATATATATATGTGTATATGTGTATATATGTATATATGTAAATGTGTATATATGTATATATGTATATGTATATATGCATATATGTATATATATATATGTATATATACACTCACATACACATGTACTTATCTATACATATACACATTCATATATATATACACACAGACATATACATACATACATATATAAATATATATACACATATATATATGTGTATACATATAAGTACATATATATATACATACATATACATATTATATACTTATACAAATATATACATTATTCATATATATATATATATATATATATATATATATATATATATATATATATATATATATATATATATATATATATATATGTAGTGTTACTTTTCCTATGCTGCTACATGTCCTATTCCTGTGGATCTGACAAAACTAAGAGGATATCTATTGGACACACATTAAGCTTATATTCCAAATCAAGAAAGTTAGGCTAGTTTAATAATGCATTACTGAGGAGGAAGTGGGTATAGATTTGATTAAAATTAGATGCTCTTAAATAATCTAAAGCATGCAAGACTGCCAACCCAAAACCAAGAATAACTATATTACTGCATCCACCACCACGACCAAGAGACAAATTAAGTACAGTCCTATAATTAAATCTCTAATATACCTATGTTGTAACATCTTATTGAAGATAAGGAAAACATCAATTAACTCATGGCCTATAGCCACCAACTTCAAAACACACTTTGCAAAAGAGCTATCAAACTACCTATATCAAATGAAGTATAAATAAATATAAGAGCCATCAACTTTCACAACCTCAGACTCTAGCAGAATTATAAAATATTTTCAGTAACTTATAATGCACACTGCCAAGTTTAAGTTTGGCACTGAGAACCCCTCACAACGATCAGTCCTCTGAGTCACATTGTAAATATTTGAGGGAATGAAACAGGTTATCTAAAGCATTTCTTTTCAAACATTTCTCAGAGGTAGAAAAAGCACCATACATAAACATTTACAATGAAAGCACTGGCCACAAAATGGAATGCAATAAACAAATCACTGGGCTTATTATGCACGCTGAATGAGCAACATTTGATAACTTAAATCTTTTTTTTTTCAAAATTATGAAGCTCGGCCAATAACAAGTGTTTGGTTACACTATCATATCAGCTATATTACTTTGCTGGAAAGCTTTTTTTTTCCCTATACACAGAAGAACAAGTGAAAGCCAGAGCTGGAATCCCTAGCACAACAGACGAGCCCCACAAAAATCATGGCAACACACCACCGCACGCTGCAAATGCTGTGTGCGGCAACATGGCCAGATAGTGTGGTTAACCCTTGGTGGGTGTGTGAACGGTGCGTGGGTGCGGTGGTGTGGGTGGTGTGGGTGGACTAGTACATGGTTCATCTGGCAAACAACCCACCAGCAGCGTCCGGGGGGTACTCAGTGAGGAGGGGGGAGGTGAGGGCAGCGTAGTTGGCAGCATACTCTGCAGCAGCGGCATATGGAGCAGCATACAGGAGACTAGCAGATGCATCACTTGCAGCAATCAGTGGTGGCGGCATCCCAGCATTTCCTGTTCCATTTATCAGCGCATTTGAAGTTGGAACATGGATCCTTGCAGGCATGATGAGAGGAGGACCACCCAGCGGTGTCGTTGTGCGCAACGGAGACTGGAGTGTCATTCCTGGCGTGATGAGGCGTGGTGCCTCCCCTGCAAGATGACCCAGTGCCTCAAATTCTGGCAAGGGGCAAAGAAGGTCATGTTAGTCAGTCAGTTCCACCACCAACACACACATACTCCTCAAAGTAAATTAGTGAATCCTGAAAATGAAAAACAACTATACCCCTATGTCATGAGACTTTAGATCTGGAGAAAAGAAAGCAATGAATTTAGTTTTATTATCCAAGTCCAATTCCCTCACTATGTTATAACTTCATGAAATATTGCAAATGAGAGGAACACTTGCAAATCATTAGTTATATTAAATCTCAGACATCCAGTTGTTAAAAATCTATTCTATGAAGTCTCTTTATAGTGCACTATAAAGACTGGCTCTTGAGATTCTAATACAATTGTAAATCATGAACATCTAAATCACCTCTGCAATTCCACTTGACTACAACACTTGCTGCATTATGTCAACATAATGCAAATTAATAATTGCAAGTGTTTTTTTTTTCTTTTTTCTTTTTTTCTTTTTTTATACACTACCTCCCATACACTTTTAACCTTCTCATTATGAAATTATTACCCTAAAATTGCCAGTCCATGTAATAATGACCCCTCTAACAATTCATAGCTTCTATTCTAAAAACCTTCTGAAGGAAAATTGGATATCTTTACATAATCTTTCCATCTTTCTTGTTTTTATTTTATTATTATTATTTTTTATTATTATTATTATTTTTTTTTTTACTTTATATTACTTCACTTTACTTTTTTATTGTTTTGAGGTGGGCTTGGAGGGTGCACTATAAAGAGATCATTTGGATAAGAAGTCTTACAACTTTTGTTATAGTCTGAAATATTATTGTAGCTGTGGGAATAAAAAAAAAAAACCAAAAAAATATAATAATGTATTTCAGAAAGATTAAGCCATCAATAAAGCTGCATTACTAGTTGCATTTATGAAATAATTCACACACACACACACTGTGGAATTTTCAATAACTTTCTCAATGATGAGGACTTAGCATGACAATGTATACATATAAAACCCCAAATCATTTCATATCACCTTCATCTAAATGAAACAAGTAATGCATCGATTCATCTTACGATATAATAGGATTTATCAATCCATATAAAGGACAAACTACAATATAACAAGGAGAGTTTAAGTACTTCAACTCTAGGTTAAAGTTACAGTAACCTCAACTCTAATATAAGCAATAAATCAAAACGGCAAGAGTACTATACCGTTCACTGGGTACAGTCGACCCCCGTTATAGTGGCTGCTCTGGGCAGAGGCCAAAAAGGCCACTGTAAGGAAATGGCCAGAACAAAATGCAATATAAGTGATTGAAATTAATGTTAAAAAGGGGTTAATTGGGCTTCGTTTACAGATCAGTGGCCTTTGTTAGGATGTGGCCCCTGTAACGAGTCGACTGTATTATTCCAGTACAGTGGTGTGGACTGATCAGACATGCAAGGCAAATGTGCTCTTAGGAAATGAAATCATATACTGCAACTACAAATAGGATCTGATACTCCAAAAAGCAAATACTCCTGCACTTGAGTGTGTATATGACCCGCACAATTAGGAGTGCAATTCCAAGAGCATATGATGCCAGTAATACACCAGTCCTCTCTATAGTCATAACTTGTATTATTTAAGCAAAGTCACAAGCAGGAATTCAAATTATAACACTAAAGGTGTAATAACTACAAACAGTGCTTAAAAGCATTGGATATAACATACCTGCATTCTTGCTGGAAGAATCTCTGTATGTGCCGTTGATAATGGCTAGCTCCATTAGCTGTCTCTTCTTGAGTTCATCTTCACCATCAGCCTATAATATTATTACTTTTTTAATGAACACTGCCAACAGAATTTTTAAAAGTACAACACATGCAGACACATCTCCAAAACAGTCAGATTGGTCAAGACAAAAGTTTTTCAAATAAATGAAGAAAACAAAAATAATAAATAAATAAATAAATAGATAAATAAAAAATAAAAATTAGTATATCACATTATATTCATTCATACATACATATATACATATAAATACACATGTATATGTATATATATAAATATATATACATATACATCTATATATACATATATATATGTATATATACATACATATGTATATATACATATATACAAATATATACACATAAATATACAAATATATACATATATATATATAAATATAGATATATATGTGGATATAAATACATACAGATATATATACATACATATAACACTTAAATAATAGATAAATAAACTAACTGTAATAACTTACTGATGGAACAAGCAGCTTCCGGATTTCTTCAATTGCCCGCTGAATTTTAAGCTTGGCTCTGTTTTCTGTGTCTTCTACAGTGATGAGAACATGCAATTCCTCATTTAAGTGCTCCCAGTTGGGTTTGCCGCGGTTCTGCTCCTCCTGTTTCGCAATTCATAAATCATTGCAGTTAATACTCTTGTCAAGGGGTTATGAAATTTTGTAAAACATTATCCTATAAGGGCAATACACCAAAGGTTTACATGCAATATCACACTGACAAGCATAAAAGCAAGCCTTCACTATCTCATCCAAACACAGTAACAATCCATCATCTATAACATACTTCCAGGAAGTTTAAGAAATATCAAACTGTATTTGGCAGTGATAATAACACAGACAATGAACATCATAACACATTAAATACATATCTAATAAACAAGGAAACCAAATATCTCTGAAGAATACTATTCAAACTAAAATTAACTTACATCCTGTTAAAATCCCTCTAGTCCTGTTCCTGAGTTTGCAGCATGTAATATATATCAAACAAAATATCATGATAATGTTAAGATTTTCCATTTAACAATGTATTATATATATATGTTATAAGCTAAATGAAGGAAAGGAGAGATGAGGTAAGAGGAACAAAGTGGGGGAGAGAGGAGAGGAAAGGGGAAGATGGAGAGAAGAGAGGGAGGGAAGGAGTGGTAGAGGGAGAAATGGGGGAGGAGGAGGAGGAGGAGGAGGAGGAGGAGGAGGAGGAGGAGGAGGAGGAGGAGGAGGAGGAGGAGGAGGAGGGAGTGGAAGAGGTAAAGGGAGGGGGAGGGAGGAGGGAGGGAGGGAGGGAGGGAGGGAGGGAGGGAGGGAGGGAGGGAGGGAGGGAGGGAGGGAGGGAGAGAGGGAGGGGGAGAGAGAGAGAGAGAGAGAGAGAGAGAGAGAGAGAGAGAGAGAGAGAGAGAGAGAGAGAGAGAGAGAGAGAGAGAGAGAGAGAGAGAGAGAGAGAGAGAGAGAGAGAGGGAGAGGGAGAGGGAGAGGGAGAGGGAGAGGGAGAGGGAGAGGGAGAGGGAGAGGGAGAGAGAGAGGGAGAGAGAGAATGAGGGTGGCAGGCATGGATGAAAGGTAGAGTTAAAAGCTAAAAGGATTGAGACACAACAAACAACTCAAACAGTTATATTCTACAATTTAGAATAGCAAGTTTCCAGTTCTTTGTGTGCCTTGGCGAGAGAGGAGAGAGTGGGGGAGGGGGGAGGGGGACTAACCTTCTTCTTGTCCCGCATTGAGCCCTTCCCGCGCACCATGATCTTGCACCCGGTCTCTTGCTCTAGCTGTTTGGCCGTCATACCTCGCGGCCCAAGTATTCGACCCACGAAGTTGAACTGAAAGAGAAAATTAAACAATCGTTAGATCACTTTTATTACAATGCGTGACGTATCTTGCAACCGGGCAAAAAACAAAGGCCAAGATAACTACATCAAAGAAGCTTTCGTATAGCCAATCAGCGCACCAGGCGGGGGTGAGGCGCACTTGGCCATTACGCAAAGGAAACGTCATGACGAGCCAATACCGTGTCCAGGTCAAGGAAGCGTGCCATGTATTACGTGCATGTGGGTGGCGCTTGATATGACGGACGCCGCGGGTGTGGCAGCAGGTGTGATGGCACTTCATCTCGTGAACAGCGACAATTTTCAGTGCTACGGTGGTGGTGCTGGTGCAAGGTAGCACCGGTGGCGTCTGTCCATCTGGGCTGGGTTATTAATACACAAGCGGCGTGCGACCCAGACCCCATGCTATATATACACCCACCACCCTACCCATGCCACCCGCCGCCCAACCCGCTCCCGCCTATCAACCCATCCCACCCAACCCAAAGCTCTTCCGTCCACGAAGGCAATTCCAAGCCAGTTATTTGCCTTCGCCCTCTTCGTCCCTCTCCGCCGCCAAAAATAAGTATCCCGGACTCGAACTCCCCTCAGCGCCGCCGGCCGCTGGCCCCTCGCTGGCCTCCTCCGTGTCTAAGAGCCCGCTGCCGCCTCCAACGCAATGTTTCAAAATCCCCTATGCTACGTCCGCTGCCTCCTCGCTTCACCCATCTAGCACGAAGGGGCGGCGTGGCCATGGGTAAGTCCAGGTGGCGCAGCGGGTGTGTCAAGCGTAGGCGTGGGTAAACGCACCTTCTCCCCCGTCGAGTCGCTTCTACGCGTCCGCGATGTTTCACGGGACACGTCGCTACGACACGTCTCTCCTTTTGGACACTTCACAACTATGTCTCGGACGTGAAGTTTCCGCCGCCGACCTTTACCCAAAACGTCACTAGAGCTAAACGCTAAGTAAGCTCCTTTGCTGTATGTGTGCATACGAGTGCGTGTGCGTGTATTTATGTGGCTACCTGCCTGTTTTATGAAAAAATGGGGAATGCCAAAGGAAAGGAATGAATACATTTTCCTCTAGCTTGCTTATGCACGAGAAAGAGAAAGAGAAAGAGAAAGAGAAAGAGAAAGAGAAAGAGAGAGAGAGAGAGAGAGAGAGAGAGAGAGAGAGAGAGAGAGAGAGAGAGAGAGAGAGAGAGAGAGAGAGAGAGAGAGAGAGAGAGAGAGAGAGAGAGACTGTGTTCTACTGTGCCACGCAAACCTTGGACCCCCACCAAGGTAAACACTCGAACTCGTCATCCATGCTAAAACTAACAACCTCTTTTTTTTTTCCTTTCCTCTTGATCACCTAATGAGTCAGTCACATCTGATTTTATCAACCCTCACGAGTCACAAGACCTTCCTTTGTTTTTAGCTGAATCGTCAATCGATGCTCTACAAAACTTACTGTTTATAAACAAATAACAGCAGCAGCATAAACAACAACAGTCTACCCTTACGTAGTGCACAAACACGTAAAATCGGAATGCAAGAGTAAACAGGAGTACGTGGATTGGGTGGGCCAGGTGGGAACGGGAGGGAGATGGGGTGCCTTGGTGCCATCAGCGCGTGCCAACGTAAACGCTAGGTGCTACCTGGCGCACTCACTCATTGCAGCAAGGAAAGGGACAGGAGATGGAGGAGGAAGAGAGGGAGAGGATGAGGGGGAAAGTGGCAAAAAGAGGGAGAGGGAGGAAGAGGGCGAGGGGAAGCAGTAAAGAAAGGGGAAGAGGAAGAGGGAAGGGGAGGGCAGCGACGACAGAGGATAGGGGCAAAGAAAGGGAAAGGGAGATGAAAAAGAAGTGGGAGGAGAGGGAGAGGCACCAGGATCGACTTCAGCATGGCCGAGGTCGTTTGGCTTGCCAGCCGTGACTCAATTTGTGCGCGGAAATAGGTGTCATGACATGTAACAGCGAAACGTACATAAAAATCAACAGGCCTGCAATCGTTTCGCATGTTACAGATGCAACTTGGTTCCTCTCTGTAAGCAACCACATGAAATAGACTTATGAATCTCCGCCAA
>NC_061827.1:9809750-9812250 GCF_019202785.1 Penaeus chinensis | reverse complement strand
CCTCCTTCCCTCTCTCACGCAGACGAGGCACCAGCGCCTTCCATTTGAGGGAACGCGTGGGATCGCCTGTCCGGGCCTGGCGCTAACCCGCTGAGTTTTATGGGGCGGCAGGTCCTTTGAGCACCGACTACAATTTTCAATTCGGGGAAGAGCCGACCCTCGCGGGGAGTTGATCCACGCACCTCTGTAGTCACGAAGAGTCGAAGCCTTCCTCTGGCCGGCGGCTGGTCACCAAGCCACGTCTCTGCGAAGGCCTCCTCACTCCTGTGTTCCCGCCCTTGCACGAGTCTCACGCCCAGGTACTGACGAAGGGCGGTTTCAGCGCTCTCCAGATAGATAGATAGATAGAGAGAGAGAGAGAGAGAGAGAGAGAGAGAGAGAGAGAGAGAGAGAGAGAGAGAGAGAGAGCGCAGTATGTAAACGTCCAACAGAAACAAAAATAATTCAAACTGCAAGACGGCCGTGACTGCACACCCGCCTCTCCCCAGACGCACAAGCACGGCAAAGAAGTCGCCGGAGTCGCTCGCTCCCATCCTTTCTATCAGCAAATTAATGTCTGTCAAGCTCTTATCCAAAGTTCCGTCCGGATGGCCAGGTACCCCGGGCAAAGTACGTGCGTCACAAGCCAAGCACTAATGGAGGAGGCGAGCTTGGGTCGTTCGTCCATTACCTTCTGCTGCTCGACAAAGGGCACCGAGCACTCAAGCCGTGGCCAGAGCAGAGAAACGACAGTTATGTCTGCTAGGCGCTGTATAAACGAGCTGACAGTTGTCTTTGTAAGCCGACGTTACTTACTAATGAAAACAAATTTCGATCAGCCACAAGGCCTCCCTCGGGCAGCGGCGGCGACGAGGCCAGACCATGAGATAATGCCCGCGTTAAGATGTTAGTAGCGGAGGCGTCTCTAGGCCTATCGCCCGTCGGGACGCTGCCGCAGCCAACGCAGCGCCTTTTAGGGTAAACCTTCGCTCCTCTCACGAAGGGGAACACCTGATGTAGGTTAGAAGAAAGGCGGCGGCCCCTTATCTCTCTGCCCGATTCCTTATGGAGTCCACGTGGGTCCGGGTCCCAGAGCGAACGAGAGCGACGAAAACGACGTGATTCCGGCGACGTCCATCATTCTGTCCGTCGTTAAGGAGATATCAGCCACATCTCCAGGACGATGAGGATTTAAAACCTGTTCCTAAGGCTTACGTCGGGCCAAATTGGTTTCGAAATCCACCGGCATCTTTAACATCATCTCGCCGGTGATGAAACAACCTGACGATCAGGTATTACGCAGATAAAAAAAAAAAATCGAGCGAGGAGGAATTACACAAGTGAAAACGTAATCATCGAGGTGTGGCTGTGCAAGAGTACCTCGCCATTTTCACTCGGTTTCTCGGTCATCTGAAATCAAAAGTTACAATGCCACTCTCGCGATGCACTGTGCTAAGCATGACGCGGCTGGAATCATTACAGCGCGACGTAATGAGTTGTGTCCACTGTTCCCACGCTTGAGCTCAACCATGATACGCTCATGTGATCTGCTTCATCGCCTTCCATTTCCCGATTCATCTACTTACAAATCGTCCACGGAATGACACGTTCGGGCGCAGGCAGAGCCACGCAGCAGCTTGTCTGAACAGAGCAGCAGCCTGCACTTGCACCACCCACGCGCGAGCGGCCGAAATGCCTGTCTTTCGAAGTGTCGGCTCAGGTGCTGTATGCTACACCTTTAACTTCTTTTTCTAATGTGATAGCTACCGTTACCCCAATCTCCCTCTCTATCTCTAACCTGCCTCTGCCTCTACCCTACTACTCTGATCCTATCCTACCCTACCCTACCCTACCCTACTCTATCCATCCCCTCCCCTCCCTTTTTCGTTATACCTACGCATGATCACACCAAGATACCCAACATCTGAAGGGTGAAAAGGGTACATGTAGGGGTAGGATAAGGGAGAAGGGTACGGCCTTGTCGTCGAGCAGCTGCACGTGAGACTGAACTTGAATTAGGGCCTCTCAATTCATCATTCCGACCATGGAGATAATGCGTAAAAATGTATAAATTACCCGAACGCTCGCGAGACGTAAGGGCAGGAGCGCACGTAATTGTGGTGGTAACGAGCATAAATTAAGATGATGAGCGAGGGCTGATGAGACGGCAGGCAGGGGAGGGAGTGAGAGAAGAGGCTGTCTGGGTGGGGGGATTGGGTGAATAGGGGGGGAGGAGGTTAGGTGGCACGATCCGGAGGGTCAAGATAATATCAAAACCAATGAAGATCTCACTACCGTAACGCTTTCTGTCGCCTCCGATTCGACGTGTGGCGGACTCATTACACTTGGCCGACCCGTTTTTTAACACTTGGCGCGAGGGGAGGGGAATAAATGCGAGGCAAAGGGGAGGGTTGAAAGCAGGAGGAACGGACTGGCTTGGAGAGTGAAAAACGGAGAGGGGCGAGGGAGGGAAGAATGGAGAGACGATGGAGGAAGGGAGGAGAAAGAGAAAGAGAAAGAG